>NC_132985.1:350000-590000 GCF_047496725.1 Anoplolepis gracilipes
ATATTTTAAATAATTCAGTCAAACGAAACAATTGCATATTCTTACATAGTATTTATAAAAAATTTGAATTGAAGAAATCAGTCAATAAAAAATAAATTTGAAGAACATTTTCGCGAATTGTTTTTACGAAGACACAATACTCAGATATGTAAAAAGTAATTACCTTATCGCCCAGAAAAGAATCCGGTAGTCTCCAATATAAAGGATAATTGTAGTAAAGATTTGGAGACAATATAACGTCACCATAGGATCCAGGGATTATAGAAAGGCCATTCGTCACGTTCAAGCCACCGTTTACCGTTGGCAACACGGTCGTGGAGCCAAAGCTCATTATCTATTTATTAATTATAATACGATAATTATAGATAAAGTTTCACTGAGAATATCATTTAAAAATATTTATAAATTTTGTAATAAAAATTTTTAACAATTAAAATAAATCCTACTGTTACATCGCTGGCTGTTTCATTGATGTAAAGAACGCGAGGATGTGTTAATCTGCGTTGACCCCAACTGAGTCCAGCCTGCTGACACATTGCGCTTCTTCCGAAGCAGAAACACTCGGTGCATCCTCTGACGTTATCCACCGCAAGACCAAACGTGCCTTCTTTGCACTGATTGCACTGCCGTCCAATGACCAGTTCCTTGAAAATTATATCTCGGTTAATGCGTTTCTTAAATATACATGTCATTCGGAAAGAAAGTATGCATGTCTTTTAAAGTTTGATATTAATTTCAAAATAAAAACTGTAATGCTAAAATAACTAAGAATAATCCTTCTAATCTTGTTATTTATAAATTAAATTTTTGTAAAGCAAAAATCAACATTTCGTCGAGTGATAAAGATTTATATTTTGAATCTTTTCATCGCTTGTATGTAATTATGTAGAAAGTTAATGTATAAGATTTGAAAGTTTATAAATTATTAGAAAAATTTCAACTGTATTTTTAATATTTTTTGTTCTGTAACGATAGTCTAAATAAGTGATTTTCGTCATTAAACCAAAAAATCAGGATGGAATAACGCGCTAAATAGTTTCAAGCGTACCTTGAGTCTCGAGAGAATTATTCTTTAGTTATTTAAAATTTTCCTATTCTGTCATTTTTTTTTTTTTTTTTTTAATTTGGAGAGGCCTTTTTTAAAAAACTGATAAATGTTGTTCTTTTAGTCTCACCTTGCAGGGACACTGTCCCTTGTCATCGCATTCACAGACCCCGTCCCGACACTGCGTTGTGCCGGCGACGTTACAGCCGCAAGGTCGACACCTCGGATAACCATAGTAACCTCTGGCACATCTTTCGCACCTGAGCCCGTCGTATCCGATCCTGCAGGGGCACTGACCCTGAAAATCGCATTGGGATCGCGTGGCGCCCAATGTGCACGCGCAGGGTCTGCAGCCGACTTGTGGCACGAGATCCCATGCGCCGGGTCTGCACCGGTCGCAGTGCTCGCCGTATGTCAGGCGGGGACATACGCAACGACCGGTGTCGGGGTCGCACACGTGACCGGGTCGCACGCACGAGTCGCACACTGTAAAGCAATCGAGATTTTTTTACTCTCTTATTGTTAGTACATCGAGCTTTTACGGAAGAAGGGATACAAGTGCGGAATATCTCGGCGAAAAGTATGCATAGTAAAAAGTGTTATTCTTTGTCAAATTTCTGATTTTTTGATCTAATGTGTATATACGTGCTAATATATTTTATTAAATATATAAAAAAAAGAAAACTTTCCCCTTTTCAAAATTAATGTCAGGAAAATATATATCAGAAACGCGTGAACATAGTTAATCTAAATATAAAGTTAAATAGTTAAATATTAATCATCGCCTTTAAGATTAAAAAAATTTAACTTAAATGTAATTTAAAAGAGAAATAAAGGAGAAATTGAAAGATATATAAATTATCAGATATTTTGAATAAGAGACGTCATGTTAATTAAACAATTATTAATATGAGAAAATAATTTGACTTACATTGACAACCGTTTGATGAAAATCCATAATATCCAGAGAGACAACTGTCACAGCGCAAACCACTTACACCCGGCTTGCAATAGCATTGCCCTGTGTCATTGTGACAGGAGACGTTGTAGGATCCCATAGAATCGCAGTCGCAAGCCGTGCAACCTGTCCCCGTTGTCAAACCCCAATAACCGATCTAAATGAATTATAATTCGATAATTAAAAATACTCAACCATTGAAAAGATCGGTATAAATTGTCAATTTATTATTATTTTAAAGCCTGTTTTTTTTTCTTTTTATCAAGTATGTAAATTTAAGGAAAAAATTATTTTTTATTATAATTAATTAAAATCTAATTGCATTGTCATATATATATTACGAATTGTTGCGAAGAATCTGTCACGGGATTTGACTTGTTCACTGATTCCGATAATGAATAATACGATCTACATATCATGTACAATTATATCTAGCGATACTCCATCATAGACCAATGAATTTTTTCCGATACTCGATACAGTTGCATTACGAAAAGCAGTGCATTTGTCTTCGCTACTAGATGCCTGTCTAGATAATGTAGCTACGTTACAGATCACCGAGTTTATCTTAATCGACGTTCAAAAATTGTATTACAAACTTAATCTCTATCTAACTCTCTCTCTCTCTCTACCTCTCTTTCTTTCTTTCCTCTTCCTATGACCTGAACCTTATAATATTACACACAATTTATTTAAACATGTAATGTAATTCGCAAATTGAAAATTACCTTGCATTCGTTGCACTGCCTGCCGATAACTTGCGGTTTGCACTGACATTGTCCGGACACGATGTCGCAGGCTGAACTCGCGGAGCCCAAGTTATTGCAGCCACATCCTGCAATCATAAAAAAATATTACCTGTTAAAAATAATAATCGATCCTCTGTCTTTTCTTTTTTTAGAAAGAGTAATCCGTTCATTTTATAAATACGACTACATATTTTTAATTAATAACTAAAAATTAATTGATAAAAAAATTTGGCCATAATAAATCAAAATATGAATCTTCATTCGTGAAAAATTATTCCTTGGCAAACTGATAATATCTCATCCGTGAGATATTATTTCCATTCAAACGTTGACGATTTCTGAGTAACAATAATTTGTATCGTGTTCCATTCTAATGTCAAATTTTTAATCTTTAACAAAAGGGATACTAAAGAAGATGTAATTTTCGTTAAAAAACGACAAGAGTTGTAATTAAACGATCATCGAGACAGGCGCTGACAAGTGCCGACGACAGCAGTCTCATTAATAATGCATACAGGCATCATTCTCGCTTTCGCGCTAATTACATATTACTAACAAACGTTTGTGCTGTCTCTAATCGATTTGCGCGGTGCGAAATTCATTCAGGGTGCGATAAGTTCGCGGCCGCATGTGCACGCTGATTTTGTCCGGCTTGGTCACGTGCGAGCGGCGACATTTATGCAGCATCGAACGGATTTTGCAATTAGCGATGCCGTCGTCGACCGGCATTGTATTCAAATAACGCAGACGACGACGTCGACTGTCGTTCACGGCCCGCGTAATGCCGCGGAAATTATAAATTATGCATGATCGCATCGAGCGAGAGAGAGAGAGAAAGAGAGAGAAAGAGTATCACGGTCGTCGTCGCGTAGCGATTCCCCGATTAACGACAGCCCTTACAAAGGGATTACGCGCGGGAATTGATTCGGTGACGCAATCGCATGTTTACACACCGCTGCGATTTGATTGAATGATAGCTCAGAGACATTTATGCGTGATTATCGCGAATAATACAAATCGACATAACTGACGTGTCTCATCTATACGCCAAGTATACAGCTGCAATTATTTATATATAATTTTGAAACCTTTCTCTTCTCAAAAGTATACTCTTGTCTAAGTTTTCTTAAAAAATTGCTTTTAAAAATTATAAATGCTATTCATCTTCGTACGTCTGACTAAGGATTATGTCAATTTTATTGTATAAGCCAATTGCACAATGTAGGACATAAACATCCGAGACAAATGAATAATTTTGTCTCGCGGTGTGTTCCTCTGTTGCATGTCAACTCCGATCATTCATGTGACGTGGGACATTATTTCCCAGATATTATGTGTATAATAGCTCTTACATCATCAAATAACAATTGTATTATTACAGAGAATGTATAGTCACGATTTAGCCCTGCAAATTAATATTGCCTCATTAGATCCGATTGAATCAAAAGTCACATTTATTAAGCGTTAAATATTAAAAGAAAAAAGAATTCTACACGATTATTTAAAAGAAAATTTCACACAATTCTTATTCTCTTTCATAGCTTCTTATGTTATTAGTCTTAGTTTTTTTTTTTTTTTTTTTTAATAGACATGAAAATAATTAATGAAATTTAGAAAATTTGTCAATCAAAATGAATGTAATGTACATATTTTTTTACATATAAAGGACGTACAAAGAACCGATAATTGCTGTCGGCAGCATGCAACACACAATGCCTAATGCGTACTGTAATGATTTTAATAGCATGTGATACTTCACTGACTCACTTTTCTCGTGAGTTGAATAATTAACTGAGCATTTCAACGATTCTAAGGATCAATTAATGATTCGATAATCAAGAAATATTCCTGACAATCTTTTCGCAGCATACTAATGCTATATGTATATCATAAATTATAATATTATGGCCCTCTTGACAATTAATCTTTACGACAAAAAAAAAAAAAAAAAAAAAAAACGCTAAAATTCTATTGACGAGGTCTAGAATGCTTTTCGAGGACTACTCAATATAAAAGTGACATCGATATTAGCGATAAATGTTTAAAAATCGAACATTTCGTATTTCTTTCCGTAAGCTACATATATATAATATAAAAATCTAAATCAGCTACATTATATGACATTGGTTATCCGATACTCGATCCGGTTATCTGATGTGAAAATTTCAGCATTCCTGGATGCGAAACCGAAACGTGACAGTGCCGTCTAATTATAATGCGTCTTATCATGCGCTTGCTTTAACTTTAATGTTAATTTCACGAACAGCGACGTTATTATACGCGCAAAATTATCTCCGCCAACGTACCGATTTTCACGAGAATAGCGAGAATAGCGAGATGCGATTTGAATAATTATCGTGCAGTGCAGATTTATGTCATCTAACGACGTGTTAAGTATTTTCCGCGAAGGTGCAATCGGGAGCTGTCACTTACGTGGCACGTACTAATTTTGTGCTCCAAGTTATAGGTATTACGCACGTGTCACCGCAGACTTTCATACTGCAAATTTAGAAAAATATCTATAGTAATACTAACGAGCCATTTTAATCAGACACTACACAAGTTGTGCGTTTAATTCCTTTTAGAATTTAATAGCTGTCGCGTGTGATGTTTTTTACAGGTGCCTCTTTTTTTTTTTTTTTTTTTTTTTTTTACTTTTCTTATTAATTTTCTATTTTGTTCTCTGCATTTCTCTTACTAAAAGGTTAATCTTCTAATGTTATCCGGAACGCAAAGCTGCGATCTCCGAACGACGTGAGACGAAAGTGAGTTCCGCTTCTAATGAAAACGGATTCATACTGGCAAGGAGGGATTAAAGGCTCGTTAGAGTAAATATAGTGGCAGCACGACATATGATTAATTCAGATAACGCGAACGGCGGGTATCGCGCGCATAAATAATGATCCCGCGTCTCTAATCCTGTCAGGCATTCAGAGAATCGCATATTCGTGGGTGAATAAGCGTCCGCGTTTTCACTGCACAAAAGCGACGGGATCGAGTCTGAGTGCGATTGCTAATCGTGACAAATACGTGTCGTTCTTTAAACGCTATCCAGTCGCACGCAGCAAGGTTTATTAATTATAACGAACTATTCGAGTCTTAATGTTGGCTCGATCTTGTTCACGATTCAAGAATGAAATCACTGCGCGGAGAAAATCGGAGAGTAGATTTATACAATTAATAAAGTACGCGTCCGCACAATTATATTTAGAATTATACAATATTTAGTACACACACACACACATCTTGCAAAGTTAGATACAACTGTATTAACGATGTGTTATCATTAATCATCAAATTGTATATGCAGCTTTATAATTCGTTTTATCTTTATTATTATTGATTCCATCACATAAATTTGATTTTGTTTATTAAAAAGATATCATAACTTTAACATAAAGAGTTTCTAAAAGACACATGTAATATAATTTTGTCAAAAAATCAAATATAAAACAAAAATCTGATAAAATGTAGAATTTTTTTTTTTTTTTTATACAAAATTAATCTTTATATAAATCTTTTATAAGTTTAAAGGAAACAATAAAACAATTTGCACGCTATGCTCTGTGTCTCGCAAAGTGTTGCAACAAGAGGCAGAAGACACGAGTATGATTGCGCGGAAATTAATAATGAGCGACGCATCGGACGTAATCTCGTCATTTATAAACAAATCGTTCGAGCCTTGTTTCTTTGAGCTACGACCGCGTCTTGTCAGGCCATTTCCAAGGTAGCAGTAAACGATACTTGAGCAGAGTTGCCGATTTATTGGTCGATAAATTGCACGCTATTACCGTCCGCTTGGCGAAGACGTGTTCGTTAAAGATCGCTCTGCCGATTCGCAAACGCGAGAAACGTGTTTTTCAATTATCCTGGAATCCTACCGAGTCGGAAAAATCTCACGCAGAATACGAATGACTGATTGATTGAAATCCCGAGATCGATGGGTATAGATGATCGTAAATTCTAATGATAAACTCATCGAGATTTATTAAAGCCAATATCTCATCGAGCGAGAAAGTTATGGAAAAATCGAGTCTGCTTCAATTTAATTAAGCAATAAGAATTTATAATACTTTTTAATCAAAATTAAAATTATATAATTCTGAAATACACACTATCAAATTATGTATGACGTAAAAGTACAGAGTTTTAAAAGCACGGGAGGGAGGATACAAAATATGTATATGTATAATAAACACCTGTACCTGTATACTATTTCCAAAACTCCAATTTTATGACAAAGTATTCATTTTGCGCATGATTGATTACAATCAACAGGAACATCCTTCTTTAATTGCCGTTATATCAAAATTATTTAATGCCGTCTGTTTTTTATGTCCAATGGATATAAACGTTCTCATTTAACGTAAAACAAAATTTTAGTGGTCTTTATCTTGCACGTTCTCCGACGTTTTCAAGGTGCAGCCTGCTATAATTTTGTCGCGAACAAATGCGATAATGTCACAAAACGACCAAGTCTCGCTTGTCAATTTGCCGCGTTCGGTGTTGCTCTTATTGGGATACTTGTCATGCAAATCGGAAAAGTTTATGCGCTAATCTATAATGAATGCCTGTTTGTATTTATCTCGGATTTTTCTTCACGATCGATATCCAATTAAGTCGCAAGTTTGAATAACAAAACTAACGTAATTTTTTTACCCAAGTTATAAATCTGTACCGAAACAGAGGAAATTATGTAATATAGGAATATCGAACACATCGGTAACGATTTTTTTCATAATGATAAAAATAATTTTAATTTATCGGAAATATGTATGTGTACCAATTGTACAGGATACAAATCTATTAAATTAAGAGAATATACAATATCAAATTATTTTATATAGTTTCTACATTTCTTCTCTTGAAAATGAAATATTTTTTATATCAATATATTCTTGAAATATCACATATGTTATTATATGTTAACACGTCAAGAGAAAGTAAAAAATTTACATTTAGAAATATTTAACGTAATTACAATGTAGAGTGCTACGTAAGTGAAACGCAATTTTATAGTAAAGACGATAAGAATCGCAATAGTATTGCGCGTCTAAAAGCATACGTGCATCAAGAATCATGTTTTATACTTGTATATTGTAGACAGGCGTAATTACGTTCGCCCAGAAATGCCAGGCAACAGAGCGCGCCCGTTTAAACGTCACTTCTTATGCAAATCGGAGCAATCTTTACGGTGATCGACGGTAAATCTGCTTTAGAATTTAAGTAGCTGTTTGTACATACTTCGGCGCGTTGCTCACGGCGATTTTACTGCGGTCGCTGAAAGTGTCTTGACGTCGACGATGTTGTAAAAGACGTTTTTACTGCAGAATTGGCTTAGCTGCTTTTTTTCAACCGATATGCAAGAAAATGCCGAGCAAACGTACGAAGCCAAAAACAACAAGGCTCGCGAATTGACCAATTTTTCCTTTAAATTATACAGAGGAATCTTTATACAACAAAGTAAAATGTTTTGTGCGCGACCAGTCTGCGGTAAATCTAACATTTTCGTACAGAATTTCTTTTATAGCATCATCGCGCAATTTTAATATCATCATATTTAATAAGAATAAGACGTAATAAAAATACTCTCTTAGTGCTATGCGACGTGGAAATATATTATCATGGATTCGGTGAAAAATTCCGTTTATCGCTCTCGATCGTTAATCGTTGCAGAATGTAATCGCATAATTATACTATTGCTGATATTTAATTGTTTTTTTTTTTTTACTCGCGACACTGCGACACGTTGCCGAGACCTATTCATTAAATTCCTTCCACCGGTGATATTAATCATTAATCGCATCCAGCGCTATGAGCCTCGTTACAGGCATTATGTGCTTTGCTGCCACGGATAAAATACGAATAAAATAAGTTTGTAAAAAAATTCTATTGTAGGGGAATTTCCGTAAAATATTAATCTATCGTAAAGCGACGTTCAAACTTTGATGTTTTCTAAAATCCAACCAGCTTTAACTTTTATTGTACATTTTTGTTCGGTAAACTTATCCGGAATTTGTTTCATGTTCGCTGTGCAAATTTTATTCGTGAATTTATGTGGCGATCTTTCAACTTATACGTATGTATTGTCTCCGCTGTGATAAATCAAAATAAATTTTCTCAACAATTTAAACGTGTTTTCTTTACTTTATCATACAATCAATCCATGCTTAAAACTCCTAAGCTACTCAGAAAATAGAGTAACCTTGCTCTTATAATAATCCAGAAAAATCTTTTACAAATTTAATTTTGATCCCGAGAAGAGAAACAAAACAACAAAAAATTTGCATTTTATTTTTTTCGCGAATACATTTGACAGACATTTATATTTTTTTGAACGATCCTTTAACACAATCGAATTGATTATGTTGCAAAATGTGCCGGCACGGATATGTAAAGCAAATGAAACGTCATCGTACGAAAAAGGGGCGAAACCCGGGGGTTGTATGGCCTTTAAGCGCATTAAGAACGAGTCCATTGTTGAAAGGACGTGTGAAAAGAAAAAAATGTAGGAACGTCATATTTGTCAGGAAGATTTTACGAATATTTAGCGTCGCGCGCGAGAGTCGCTCGCCCCGAGAAACGAGCGTAGGGATTCGATTGCGCGAGGACCTCTTTTCTGGCTGTCGTTACGTTGGCTCGCGACTCGTAAAGATATCCCACTGTGTAAAATTACCGTCCCGATTGGGCAAAATTACGCGCGTTGCGACTCCGTAAATGTGCGGCGCGCGTTTAAAATGCCTGAAAACGTGCACCGCAGAGCGACGGTTAAGACCGGCGTATAAAACCGGCTGCTGTATATACGGCGATCCTGGAACGCCAGGAGATCTTGAGATTCTGTGTAGAGCCACGGATGGTTCATACGTTACACGATCCTACAGAATTTCAAACTGACAGGAGCCACGAGATCTACGGTTTGAAGGATATCCGGGATTAATTGATTAATTAATACATCAAAGAAATCTGCAAGCTCGACAACAAATTACGCAACAAATCATAGATGAAAGAAAAAGAAATCAAATTTTCGTACTTATTAAAGTAACATGATGAAAAGACTCGGTTAAATCATTGGTAATAAATATGCAGAGAGAAAAATACAATAATCGCGCGCTTTAAAGGATGTCGAGAGACATGATGAAGACACGGCGGGATAATCGGCGTGATAGCGTAGCAACGTGGTTGAATGATTTATGAGGCATTACAGACTAATGATTGGCACGGTTTTTCGTGTCGCATCAGCACGGTTGTATATTTATGCGCTTTACTGTTTGATCGATTATATGTAACGCGCGTGAGCGCGATACATCGCCGAGAGGTTGTATATCATATAATTAATGATGTACCTTGGATTACGTCAGCCGATCATCGACAATTATTTCATTCAATATCTCATTTTATCGTCCATTATATATAGTCTACGACATATATCGAATATTTTAATTTTATCGTATATTTTTTGCTTCTCGAAATGACACATAATATTAATATTATACACGCACGCGTATAATATTAAAATATAATCTGTGTGATATTATGCGGTTGTCGAAAATATAATCAATGTGTGTCAGGATATAGTCGCAAGATTATATTCATCTTGAGATATATCATAAGCATATTCTTTGTGCCGCACCAATGTTTATTCCTCGGCGCGCCACGCCGCGCCGTCCTGGACAAGATACCTTCTCGACCCAAATCCATCCACTTGAACTCCTTTGGCGCCGCTTTTAATACCGATAAAATCCCTCATACCGTTTTAGAGTGCCATTTATTTACCCAAGCGATCCTTCTTGTGATTTACCACGTTTCAAGGTTCTTCCTGCGTGAATCCGTTATTTCTTTAATCAAATTATTTACTTCTGCTTACTTCTACTTCCCTCAGCAAACGCTCTAACATTCTTTTCCGACTTTTTATGAATGTTAAAATATTTTTTTTTCATCTCTTTTTGAGATATCCATATATATATATATGTATTGAATATTTGGTTTTTGACGTTCCTTGTACCAGGAGCAAATAGAACATGCTTCTTCAATAAATTAAAATAAAAATTATATACAGCTTTCGATCGCGCGAAATTCTATCCCTGTGCCCGCTCTGTCCGTCGTCATTCTCGAGTCGTCGACTCGCGCGGTCGACGTTAATAAAAAAAAAAAATAAAAAAAAAAAAAAAAAATATATCGCATTCCTGGAATGAACTCGCAATTTGCTAGTTACGTAAAGGAAACGGATCGTCGACACGGATCTCGCGTGCATTACGTGCTGAAACCCGAGAGGCTCGGAAAGCGTGTATCGGCCTCTCATCGAGAGGATCGGTTCGTAAAACGAGCCCGCGGTTAACTGGCAGATAATTTCATGGCAATTTCAACGCTTATGTTCCCCTATCTTTATTCTCCTTCTTCTCGAGCCAGCCAGCCACCCACTAATCGATCTCCTCGCGGGACTCTTCTCTCCCTTTGTCAATTTACGCTACCGATATAAATCGCATCTGTCGCGAGTCGATTATATCTCACTGATCGGACAATGTCAAAATAGACTTCTGTATAGGGTTCGTTAAAGCGAAATACATATATATATTGCCGCGTATGATTTTTGTTGTTGCTGTTGTTCAACATCTTGGAATTTCTCGAATCAGTGTCTCTCATGTGTCTCCGTCATTTTTTCAACTACATAGTACGATCGGCGTAATTAGGTCCAGGTTAATTTGAGAGACTTTCGGAAACTGTCACGAACGTTGCGAGATAATAAGAAGTAATAGGCACTGCGTGTCGAACGCACGACATATGTCTTCGTTAGAGTAAGCAAATACGATTCTTTCGCAAAAACATGTTCACAGGATGCACAGCCGGCGAAATTATATACATTCGATATAACGAACACAGTGATTACAACCGATGATATTACGCATAAAGTGTGCAATTCTTGGATTACGCACATGTATCTGTTTTCTTATACGAATGCGTGACGTAATACAAGTAAAGGACAGCCTTTCAATTTCTTTAATTACTCACGTTTAAATCAGTTTTGTAATTATTTCTTGCTAATATATATTATAGAATTATAATTAGCAACAGAATAATATATGGAATGTGTTTTGAAGAGAACTGAATATTTTAAATTTAACGACTAATATAAAATATTTGATTATACATTGTTGTTTGGCTAAATCTTGATAAAAATATAAATTTTTCCTTAATATAAATATAATAATATTATATATATATATATATTAATTATTATAAATTTAAATAATATCTAATCACAGACACGGAAATTGAAAATAAGTGAAAGCGTTATAATTTTTACTTGCTTTTTGTTGTTATATAAAATACACATTTTTTTTTTTTAGATTAATGTTTAATTATTACAACTGACTGATTCATTCTGCCTGAAAACTGTATTCGTCGCTGTGTTTGAATCATTGCAAACGTTGAGCGGCTTTTTATCGCGTCGATAAATTAATTTATGATACGCCTTCCATCTGCGGGAGTTCTATCGCCACTTCACCTCGAGTTATACTGGCAGATGTTTGCGTATGTTCAATGATCAAACAGAGAATTCTTCTATTTTGGTCGAGCTCGACAGGCAAGGGTGCCGAAAATTGTTTTTAATAACGGTCTTTCGATACGTACATACACGCGAGAGAGTCTAAACGTTTGTGACGCGCAAACACGCGTCCCCGGTGAAAGAAAAAAAAATCAGCCCGCTCGATGGACCATCATCAGATATCAGATCGGTGATCTCGATGGTCCAGACTTTACTTTTCTCGGACCTCTTCAGAACACGCGCTTTGAAAATATACGAATACCTTTCAAGTAGTCGGTTTACATAATGCGCGATTGCGTAAATGTTTGTGTTTAATGTTACGCGATAGAAGCCGGGAACGCTCGATATCATTTGACTAGTATATTGACGATATATAGATAAGTGAATGATTTTTTGTAGACAGTGATTAAAAATAAAAAATTATTTCGAAATTATGCGAAAAATATAAAAATCATATAAACGTGTAAAAATATAATATTAATATTATCGACCAAAGTTGACATTAAAATTTCAAACGAGACATACAAGGTAAATAAATACACATGGAAACATTCTCAGTCAGAAATCTCGGTGCGCTATTATTTTCGACGACACGACTAGGAAGCCATGTTTCAGATCGTCTAGCACTCTCACGGAGATTTCTTATCGATTCGATCGCCGCGTGGGTGGATCACCATGATTTACGAGCCATCGTAGCGACAGCATTAAGGTGATGTATGGATGGTCGGTGATTCCGACTCGGGGACCCGGGCCGAAGCAACGTACGCTATACAAGTTATTGCACGTGATCTACGCGTGCAACACGTAAGATATCGCGTGGTAAATTCGATCCATCGATCCTGCCAGCACGTACGAGGCTAATTCTCTCAGTATAATGATAAACTGCCGGATAATATAAAAATATACGAAACTATTTGCACAAAGATATATACGCGTCGCTACGTATACATTTTCAATTGAAAACTTGACACGAGGAATGCTGTAAATAACATACGTGTGTGTATTCGCAAAGTGAATTATTTTTATATCAAAACCGATTCTCTATATACAAAATACCAAGGTTGAAAGAATCATCAGAATTTGTAAAAATAGTTTTGTTAGATTTCTTATCGATGAAAATAATAACCGCAATAAAAAAGTTATTGTTACGGTCACTTTTTTAAACATTATTGCACAAGTCATATATAAGACACCCATATTTATGTAATTGTACGTTAACAAAATCCTGACGTGATACGCTAATGTTATGATTCAAATTTATTTTTAACACGTGAAAAGATCCTAAGATTTGATTTAAAATTATTATTGACATTTCAATAATTTTTAAAAGAATTTAATGAAGAACAGCTGCATGTGTTGGCTTTATGTGTACGTTTGGAAATGAAAAATTATGCCATACAGATTAGGACAATAACAGTAAAAATAACTATTTAATTTGAAAAAATATATCGAAATTATTTTTTCTGTTTCAAATGAGTTATTTCTCTCACAATTATTACTAGAAATATGACTGCGCATAATATTATATATACATGTATCTTACACTTAATTCCGACAAACGCGACATATATAAGCAACACATTGAAAGAGAAACTGAGCCATTTTTGTATTATGTAATTAAATAAGCCATGTTAATTATAGCAAGTGAGGAAAAATGCCAAAAAATGTGACAATATTTTTTATTATACCTCGCGCGAATCTTAATGGAGCAAGCTAAATATCTCCATGGAGAAAGATTCCTTCTCGCACGCCCATGCGTACGCCCACGCACGCGTCGCCATGGTATCGCAAACGAGTCGTTAAAGTCGTGCAAAATCGTTCGTTTTATCCTGAAAAATTTTGTTACGCTACTTTCGACTGAACAATCCGCTGTGGGCTCCAAAAAAAATGATTTCCGCACAGTATCTTCTATCCTTAGTCCCGTCGTCGTTGAACGATTGAAGAGAAAGATAATAAAGGTGCGAAAGAACAATCAGATTTAACAAACAGTTTTTGTACTCTTATAAAAAAATTAAAGGTGATCGATCCAGAAGTATAAGTCGGTTTAGTCAGAAAAAAACTCCTCGAAAAGAACTCATTTATTTTTGAAAATATATTTTTGAGATTATTCATATTTAATTTTATTAATAATTATTAACTGTTATTCGAGAGATCAATATGTATTATATAATATTATATAATATATGTATATATAAAGTCTTTTATAAATATACTCTATAAAATTTTGATTGTTAAATAAATATATATATTTAATGAAATTAATAAATAAAAATTAAAAAACAAATATTAATAATTTTATAAAATATATAAAATATATTTATTTTATTACTAACGCACTTGGAGAGAGAAAGAGAAAGAGAGACAGAGGCTTAGTCCACACAAGACTACTATATTATTTCTTAGCTAAAAGACCCATGGCACACAGACAAGGTATCTCCAGGAACACATACTTCTTATCTTCGACTGAGAAGAGTTCTCGCAGAGGAAGACTTCCGGTACGCCCACGCGCTCGCGAAGCAGAATACCGCAAAGTACCGCGCCGTTAAAGCCTGTGGTCGAACTTTGAGCTCTAACCACCACGTCGTCGTGGTCGTTCTCTATTTGCTTGCCAGAGCATCGCACTAGGTGCCCCCTGCGGAAATACGACCATCGGCGGTAACGTAAATCCCTCACTCCTCCCCTCTTTCTATTCTCGATAACGACGAAAGCGATTTGAAGCCTGTTGATTTATTGATTTTAATATTTTAGACATGTGTCTTTTCTTCAGTAGATAATCCTACTTTATGGATTTATTTTTCGTATACATTGAAAGTGATAATAATATTGTGCATCAATACGCATATATTGATCTTCCTTTTAACGAGTAAATTAGTTGGTAATATTAGATAATTGTTCATCTCGCATCACATTTATCTTTTTCTACTTTTTTAGATTTTTCCGTATTTTTCTATCTTCAATTATTCAGACATATTATGTGTGTGTTTAATATTTAAAATTTATATTTAAAAATTTAACTTTAATATTTAAAAATGTACAATTTGTTTAAAAAAAAAAACTATATAATTTACAGTTTCTCTTCCTCTGTTGAAATTGAAGTTTGTAAGCAAAATAAACGGAATAATAAATATGAAAAAGTAACAGTTTCAACACCTTCTGATTCGCATTAATATTCAGCTAGTAAATGAAGAGGATATCGGTGGATCATCCTATGCAATGGAGCGATTTACTGCATCCGGCAACACGCGTTAATTGCAAACGTATGTTTACGACTAAATTAGCGATCTCTTTCTCTCTCTATTTTGTATCTTACTTTTGTAACGCGCGCGCAAAATTAGTGGTCAGATCCAAGCGTATTTACGAGCGGGCGTTAACTATAATACTCACTTTTTTGCAGTTTTTTTTTTTAATTTTCGCAGACCCCCAGGAGTCTCTTCTCCGAGCAAAAGTATCGAATCTTCCCCTTAGGATAGATCGTTAGTCTTTATCCGAATGTTTCGTAATTGTAACGTCATTATATAATACAAGAGCGTTCCGCCGATCCCTTCGCACGTGGCTCAACTAATTTATTAGACCGCTTTGTTCGATCACGCTTTGGATTGCGTCATCGCGTGTCTGCAACGTGTCGAAAACTACTACCGTGACGTGATAATAAATTCCAAAGTCGATTTGAGCCAGCCATGGCGAAGAACTATAAATAATAATTGACGAATACTGGAATTTCCAATTTGTTTCCTCCTCATTAGATGTGTGAATAATGAAGCGAAAGATACGAAATAAGCGCGTACGTAACAGCATTAAATATTACTCAGCAAACGTTACTAATTAATGAATACACATACATTTACGTTACATAAAAATTAAAATAAAGATATTATAACGTCCCGATTATAATTAGCCCTTATTCCGTACTGATGGATCATTTTTCTAACAACGTCAATTTCTCGAAAACAAATAATCATAAAATAATATATTTAAGTAAATTATTTTTCAAATTTATTATTTTAGTCTTTATTTAGAATGTTCAAAGAAGGTATATACATTTTTTTCAGATTTTTTAAAACACTTTTACATATTAATAAACTTATCGAAAATACGCTGACCCACCTGTACAGTTAGAGGTGGCAAAAATAACAATACGGAGTAAGGGTTAGACGGGACAATTATTCTCCCAACATTTGTGCGAATAGCAAAGAGACGCTATATCGCGGAAGGCAATCACGTAATAAAAAAAAAAAAAAAAAACAGGAGAAGTACCAGGATCTTTTCCAGGAAGAGAGCGCGGTTAATAAGGGCGTGTCATAATCGATCGCTGGCCTCTCTCGGCTCGTACGCGATTATCCTCATCACCATTATCGATCGGATCGGTTGTCGTTGCATCATGTGATTATCGTGCCTGCCAAATTGTATTAGTTGCCGCGAGAGATGAAATTTTTTAATGGAGTCAAAGATGGACAAGACTGGACGATTGATCCGCGGAATGTTACGAAGAGTAAAGAATCAGACTTGTGTCAATGAAACCTGCCGATTCCCTGATCCTTAAAGCAGAACGAAGCAGAGAGTGAAATATATTTCGATATATAAATCTAAAATAAAATAAAATGAAATGGACGGGCGCGGGCGTTATCGATTCCGTCCGCGAAAACAACTTCTTCGTGTTAACAGGACCCGATTTGTCAGAATTTCTAACAGTATTGCATTTTCGCACCGCGTACAGGCACGTTCGTGCATTACAAATAGAGACGTGCGTGCTTAAGGCGTGTCCTACACGACGCAACAAAGTAAGGCACACTTGTGCCTTCTGCGAATTTATCTCTGCTGACAGCTCATTATACGATAACGATAGGCATGTCTCGGACTAGCAGTTATACAATCGACTTATCGAAAGACTAATCCTTCTCTCGCGGCACAACTCATTTTCATTTTTCTCTTCTTCTCGAAACGCGAGCGTTATTCTAGGTATTATTTTGAAAGCAAATTAAACTAGAATCGTATCGCGAAACAAATTTCAATCTTTTATGTTATTATTATCACAAAAATAAAATATTAAATTCATATAGAAAAATAAACGCGCAGACAATGATTAAAGACTTGAAATTATGTAAATGAAGCGTTTTTCTTTTTTTCTTATAATTTATAAACAAAGAATACACTACATAAAATTCACGATTGCAACGTACATGAATCTAAAGTAACACAAGAGACGAGGCAAAAGCGATAATCTCGCAAGAGAGAGAGGGAAGATTGAAATTATGCGAGGAAAGATGTGCGTAAAGATCTAGATCGATTAAGATGATATCATCGTTGATGATCGATCCTTATCTGAGCAGAAGCGCATCTAGGTGGCCCGGCTATGTTCCGATTAAGTCACGATCGATCCATCGATCTTCCGTTGACTCTCGGAAAGGCTAAGAGAGTCGACGGAAACCGCTTCTCTCTCTTTCTCTCGTCCGTAATTATGTTTTAATTAATTTTTTCCTGTGCCGATATATTAATGACGTATAATTGTCGCACGCTAAAAAGGCTTCATCCGGCTCGGAAAATTTAACAGCGATTTGTTATCTACGGATAAAAATCTCTTTCAAGTTTTTCAGGTTCGAGGATTTATAGTTTAAGCACAATAATTACGCTCGTTTATGCATGCACGGCGATTAATTTACGCGTATTGTATAAAGTCATAAATCAATATCAACTAATTTATATCTGTGTTATATCGCAGATATAATTAAGAATATCTGTTTGATCGTAATCATTATTACATTTTTCATACACGCACAATCGTACCGCATAATTCGATATATGTATATATATATATATATATATATTTACAAAAAGAAAAAAAATGCTTCAAACTTTTGACATTTAATATCACGAGATTCGAAACTTAAAAAGTTTTGCCGGATCCTCGTCTGAGGATTTCAGCCGGTTATTTTATTGAAGCTGCAACAATGTATAGCGACTTCTGCGACAATTTTTTCGAGCCTCTCGTTTTCAACGCATATATGTATATTATATATTCATCTCATCTTCATCTTCTCTCTCTCTCTCTCTCTCTCTCTCTCTCTCTCTCTCTCTCTCTCTCTCTCTCTCTCTCTCTCGTACATCCGCATTTCTTTGTACTACGGGCAAAATAATACCTCGCGGTACACTTTGTAAGCGGAAGAGGCGACGCTGAGGAATTATACGCTTGTAATTCGAGTTTAGCGATGTCACGGAGAAAGCATAATCTCGAAGCAGAGTCTAAGCCTAACAACTGCTCGCCTTAGGCGTGCGCGACTCTACCGATGATAATGAATGTCCTATCTAGCGGAGTACAACGACGCGAGTGCAATAAACTAGCTGTTGCTATTATTCCAATCTTATTAGTCAGTAATAATTGTGTATTACTGGCGGGCAAATGAGATTGGACGGTGGACATTGCATTAACGTTAACGATTTACGTTTCAAGAGTAAGAGATATAGCGGTAGAAGGTAATAGAATATTTTCTGCGAACGCAGGAAAGAAAATTGAAGCGAAGTTTAATTTAAAATCTGACACAAAGCCTGCAATTTTATTATCAGAGCTTGTGACACTTTTGCGATTTTATTTTGCTTCTTGAAAAAGAATTTTCCCCTCCTATATTAGAGATGTGCGAATCAAAGGTTTTTGATGTCGAATCGAATCGAATTATATCGAATTAAAACAAATTTAATCAAATTAAATTGAATTAAATCATGAAAATATTGCTTACAATTTTATTTTAATTGGCATATTCTCCTTTTTTTTTTAAGTAGAGCTTTCATTGCATATTGTTCATCGCTCGCCGCCCGCATCGCGTACAGTCACATCAACGCCACTTTACTTATTAACAGAAAAAAAAAAAAAAATTATTAACCTACGTGATTTGCATTAAAATTGTTTTGACTCGAAATCTTCGAATAGTTTATATTCGAACTATGGGAATTCGGACTCGAATCCGAATAATTCGCACATCTCTAATATAGGATATATTCTCTTAGTTGATTTATACACATATATGATAAAAATAAAAATTTCTCTTTTGCTCGATATATCGATTCCAATTTCTTTCGATGAGATTCGAGATTAGACACAATTCTTTGATAACGTCACAGATAATAGAAATCCATTCTCGAGTATCGTTTTCTCCTGCCAGCAAAATAAATGTAGTCCGCTGATATGCATTAACCACTTGTCACTTTGACATATCAATTAAAATTTCTCTCGGCGATAAGGGATCTTACTAATATTATCATACCAGTATGCGAGATGCCGTTCGCCCATCATGTACATGTCTCATTTCTGTATCGTCGTTATCTAAATCATGCTGAATACGTTCCCGTGGATTATCACGAATTCGTGACGTTCGAAAGAGATCCAAAGTCTACGGGGTGTGCCAGCATCAAGTCGCTGCCAAATCAGTCTCATAATTATTTTATAGCGTAAGAAAAACACTCTTCATAAGAGTTTTCAAGAAATTAATTGACAATTAAGATTGAAAAAAATTACACTCAAATTTGTGGCCGAGAGAAAAGCTTTCACCAAAGAGATGAGGTAAAATTTCCTTCTACGGTGAGAGATACGGGACACCCCGTAGATTCGCACGGGGGGATGCGATCTTGGAGGGGAAGGGGGGGGGGGGGGAAAGGGGGTCAGCCGATCTGAAAATCTGCGATCTGCATTTCATATGCAGGTATACGCTGCTGTAACGCGCTGCCGCGCTCGCTCGTCGGGAGTCACGTTCGTTCGAGAGAACTCGTCCGTCTGTGGTTGACGGTAAATTGACGCGAGCGATTAATCACGAATCACCGCGCCTCTCTCTCTCTCTCTCTCTCTCTCTCTCTCGCGAGCGTTGATCCCTCAACTTTAATGAGTCCGCGTGCGCAACCGCTTCTATGCACTCGCGGATATCTCCGCGGACTGATCTGTTTACTGGCACGAACGCAAGCGAAGCAGCACACTTTGGTTTGCGCCTCTTGTATTTTTTCATCTCCTTGTATGCGCTTGTATGCGCTTGTATGCGCTCCGATAACTGCACGATGATCGTAAGGCGATAGTAATGTAGTTTTGTTATGAAATACGTCGGCAGATAAAGCTGCAGGGAATGTAGCGAGTTTGTTTATCTCGCTAAGAGCAAGCGTTTCTCATCTTTTATGGGAGTTGCTGGCAAGTATTGTATTTATATAATACAACAATCTGTTATCTGTTTAAGCAAAATTTATATACTTAATCCCTTTATCGATTGTATGATTAAAATTTTTTAAAATTTTTCTAATTAATCTCTCAAATAAACGACAATAGATTTAGTTATCAATTATCAGAGTAATGACAAAAGTGCCGATTGATAATAATAAAAAAGTAACGTCAAAATCGTCAGAAGCACGTTAATGTTATATTTGTAACGCACGCAAGGCAGACCGAGACCAATCAATGTTTTACGTAATTAAATTCCAGCTAAGATTTCTGTAGCATGTAGCTGCGAATCGAGTTTCCGCCTCGTCATTTTGACGTATCAATTAAAAGGGATATCACACACAGTTAGCAACTGGATATCCCTTCGCAAGCGTGTTTGTCACGTTTCGCGAATATTTAAGTGGATGAACGATTTATCATGTAATAATGCGAATGAAAATGATCCATGCGCGATTAATCCAAGCACAGAATATATCGTAAAATTCATTTTAAAGAATTCCTCTCTCGATCTGTTTTTGCAAAAAATTTTGTGTATATATATATATATATATATATATATATATATATATATTCATTGCATTTACAAAAAAAATTAACTTTTTGCAAATTAATGTCAACGATATAAATAGAGTAAAATAAATAGTACAAAGCGTATTCTTAATTTTTTACAGCTTCTTTTAATTTGAAATAAATGTTTAATGAAATTGCACGATTGTTTTTATTGGATATAGATTATCAAAATATATATCAAAATATATCAAATAATTAATAATATAATAACCATGTATATTACAGTACCCTACGTATACATATTGTATACATTGTATGTACGTATATTTTCGCGCGTTGCGGTATCGTGATCTTTTTTTCCCATTAATTCCCAGGTAACTCAACACCCGATGCGATTTCACCGATGGATTGCATATCGCATTTTCAAACGTTGGTTCGTATTTATGCCTCGTGCTGATCATTAAAACTCGACCTTTTGTTTAAGATCGTCACAGTTTACGGTTATATTTTGGCTCGGTAACAATCAGGCCGCGGGGAACAAGTTATCGCATTCAACTATAGCTAACGATTAAGGCGAATGATCATACAATATCTAATTTGTTCTGTTTCTAGATTGTTCGTAAAACATGTGTAACTCCCAATCTTACAATTTGCATCAATAAAAATATATTAAAAATTATATTTTGATTGTTTCACAATAATTATTTCAGGAAGAAAGAGTTGTGTAGGAATAATTCCAGTTGGCTTTTGCCAACTGGACAAATTGAATATAAATTATAATCAAACGAGAATCCCAAAAAGTTATAGCGTAATTATAGCGGTATATAGTATTAGTTCTAATCGCGCTAATATCGATACCGCGAGTCGATATGCATGCGCGGTTTAAAGCTCATTCTGTCTGTCGTCGATGCGATAATGCAGCGCGTGCACATTTTACACGCTCGTAATGTAGAAAATGCCGTAAACGAGCAACACAATATAGGTCGTTTTCGAAGCTATGTACGACGATACCAACTATTTACGACGAGTGCAACTCGCCCGTACCAGCTGCAGTGTTCAATTGAGGCAGTAGCCTCTGACATTTCGCAATGCATCGTAAGGTACGGCAAAGTCTTTGCCCGAAAGTTCCCTATAGTAATTCAATACCTGGAAACGATTTCACCCTTCGCGTTACGCGATATCGACCGTCGCGTCGTTCGTCAGCTACATATACAGAAATCGATTACAACAGTATCGTGTAACTCTTATTATTGGCAGGATTATAATCTGCAACGGCAGCTAATTCAAAGATTAGCGTTTGTAAACATAATATTAAATAATTGACGCGTTTTCTGCGTGTCTTACTGATAATATAATTAATTTTTATCTATCTAAATGAAAAATAAGATACTCGACACCGATTTTAAAATCATCAGAAGCATCGCTATAAAAGAGTTTGAAAGAAAATAAATTCGAATGCAGCCAGTGAGAGAGATCCATGTGTTGTAAGGTATTCGGTAAGGCATAAGTTCGATAAATTGTAAACATCAGCCGAGAACGATCGACTTAATCCACATCATTCGTGCTCGTAAATGTCAGATCGACTTAGCTGAAATCTCCGAACGGATGACAATTATTCCCATCGACTGTCGTCGAGAGACGTGCGCCACGTGATTGGCCACTATCGCTCCCGTCCGATCTCTAACATTCTCCGGCACGTTACAGCTCGAATCGAAATTCGAGTATCTCGGAGTAGGCGATTCTCAACGTAACGTAATTTCGATGCAAGTATGTCGATTCAACGATATTCGGATGCAGATTAGAGTCTCCAGATTGAGACTAAAGTGGAAAATGCAATTACACGGAAACTATAAATCGGAAGATATAAAATCAAAATAAGAGACACTAATCTTTCCGTAATTTATTCAAATATTTTCATTAAATATGTAAATAATATTTTACGCACGCATACATCTCTTTCTCTTCTCTTCTCTTCTCTTCTCTCTTTCTTGTAAAGCACTTGGGCATTTCATGTACCATTTAACTTTCGAATACTTTCTTCCTTATCTTATTTTTAATTTTTATTTATCATACATAATTGTTTATTCTTTGCATTCTTAAAAGTTGTACAGAGCTAAATAAAAATATATGTATATTTATCTACTGCTTTCAAACATTTGTCGACAGTATATTTGAAAAAAAAAAAAAAAATTTTCTTCCATTTTCGCTCACAATTTTTAATCTATTACACTATCTACTTTAATACACTTTCTTTAAGCAATCTCCTTTAAAACTATTTAATAGCTTCGCCGAAAGCTCATCTTTTTCAGTGGGAAATTTTTTTTTTAATACTGCCCTTTTATAAAGTATAAAATAAAACTACCACTTCTATATACTTAAATCTATTCGAAATTTTAATAATAAACCTAATAAAATTGAAGTTGAAAATAAAAGCAAAATTTCGAGCCGGGTGTGTACGTAATTCCAAACTAAAGCTACGAATACATACACACACGAACCAGAATAACTCAATATATTACTCCAAACATTCTGTGGCCTTGGAGAAATAGTTTCACGTAGAGGTTGCTTCGTGGGCGTTAAATATACGAGGCGTCTGTTGGAAGCGCGCTCAATATGATTGAATTAAAACGAATCGCTGTAATTATCGGAGCATGCCGCAATACGTCATTCCTAATTGGCCAATTCCCGTTCGTGTTCGTTCTACGGAAATTCTACGGTCGATATCGATATCGTTACGTCATCTTCATGCGATGCATGCGCGATGCGTACGATGCGTTCTTGGTGCGCAATAGAAACTCTTGGCGCGCGCGCCACACTTTTATCCCTTCCACTAATCTTAATTAATTTCAGCCGCTTATTAGCCGCAGGCCGTGACCTCGCTCTCTAGAGTCTTACGTCAGGATAACTCTCCGCGCGCCAAGGATGGCCGGCCGTGAATCAGCCATTCAGCCAGAGCGCGATTAAAAAAGATAGCGGTCGCTGTTCTGCGTTCACGCACAAGGACACGCCGCGCGGTTTTCATTAAAACACACTTCAAATATCACTGATTTCTTAAGCGGCAGCGAACCTTCCGTCGCACTTGACGCAAAGTATAAATAAAGAAGTAATATTTATTTATGCAAATCTTTTTTTCTTTTCCCCCATCATTTACATTTATTTTGATTAATCGTGGACTTTTTTTTTTTTTTTTTTTTTTTACGAATGTCCATCGATAAATTCAAAGAAAGCCTGATTCACTGACCCGATATAGGATATTCCGCGTCGAGAAAGAGACGATTAAGCAAGAAAGTTTGAATACTGGATGTCCCGATGACGTAATTTTCGAGACTAGAATAATACTAGTGGAAAGCAAAGAGTTTATCGTATATATATATATATTACTATCTTCTTTTTGACGAGTAAACATTTTTTTATCTCAAAGGAACGATATTTCTTTTTTAATAATAAATATCAGTCTCGTATTACACGTAAAAATAAAGTCAAAATCTCACAAGGATATTGCACGTCTCAGATTCTTATCGTATATTACGAGGATTCAGAACTTATTAATTGATTCACCTCGCGCACCGATAAATTACTCGCATCGCTACAGATGGAAGCATTTTCGTAATTCAAAGTTCTTGCTAGTCTCTCGACGTTACGTCGAGACGCAATTTGCTACCAACGATGTTTCATCTTAGTCAACTGTCGGCGTCGATATTCCTCAGAAAATGCAACGCTTCTCGCCTTCGCGTATATGTACGTGCGTCGCTAACGACGCGCCATGAATAATTACATCTCGAATAGAAAGAGAGAGAGAGAGAGAGAGAGAGAGATACATCTTTCGCGGCTGGCTCGCGAATGCGCTTTTATCCGCCGCTCTTTGTCGCGCGCAATTGCATCTGGTGACCTAATTGTGGGAATCGGATCTCCTCGCGTCGTTTGAACTCTTCGCCGTGACTCATGCACGTGCGCGTTAATATACGTCGCGACTGCGGGCGCGTGTCGACCCCTGGTAATTAATTTAAAGCGCGACGAGCGCCGCGCATCGTTTACAAGAGTGGGCTGCGTTTCGCGAAAGAGTCACGTAACCGCCGATAAGCCTCGCCAGCGCATCAGCTTAAACTTTATACGCGTAATCAGCGTAAATTTTATAGCGCTCTGGAATGTCGCCGGATATTCCTGTTGAAGATTCAGCTCTCGGAATTTGAATTAGCGGTTTATCATCTTCGTTTGATCTCTTTATCGAGAGATATATATTGTCCCAACGCCGCGCCGACCTATCAAAATCACACGATTTCTTGCATCGCGTGATTCGCACGACAGGAAGTTGAGCGACTCTGTGTACGCGTATATTAATTTCGGGAGGCGAAAATTTAATTATTTTATAACGGAATGTACGGTTGTGAAATTTATCCGAAATCGCGGCTCTCGTAGAAAGCTATTCGATCGATTTTCTCCGCATAATTCGAGACAATTTCGAGTCGCGTTCCGGAAAGACAGGCGATGATTATTCGCGGTACGTCAAATCCGTAAATTGAGGGAATCGCCCGGCCTGCAAACGGAAATCTCCGAAATTCGTGCAACGAGAAAGGTTTAATGAGAGGTGTGTGTGCAGTGGAGAGGTGCCGCTCTCTACCCGCGGCATCCCGATGACTCTCGGCCGGTCGGCCGCGATTATGCATGCGCATGTGCTGCATGTAGGTATTTTAGCCACAACGAGGTTACCTGTAATTTCGGATTACGGCAATCGATGTAAGGTGTACATCGATTGCCGCAGAGATCGCGGATAAGCGAGTCCCGGAAAAAAAAAAAAAAAGAAAAAAGAAAAAAGAAAAAAGAAAAGAGACACGGATGGTACGTAAACGTTCAACATCCGTTACGAATATTCGTAATGTGCGAAAACGAGAGATAATCGCCTTGCTACACTCTGCCATGTGTTGAGACATTCTCACGTATTATATTGCGTTAAAGTAATTTATTCATGAAAAATGATTCAACCCTTCTTTCCGTGCTCGCGTAAATTGTACACGTGACAACGACAAATCGGCAAATATTTCTCGAAATATGTGTGTTTTGCGGAATGTTTAAAAAAAAAAGGTCTAAACTGCAAAAATAACTATGATTTATAAAAGAAAAATTACAGCAAATCGCGAATCATCGGTTGCTGCGATGATATTAATGTTAAGAATTAAAAACACGAATGAGAATAATCGGGTTGAATAATCTAATATCGATAATGGATTCTCGCACATTCTCATGCATAATCAGGGAAAATTATGTCTAGTAATCGTATGCCTAAGATCTAGTTATCGATATGCCTAAGATCAGCACGCGGATATACCTACTTGCGTTTACACGGTGCGTATAATTAAGGAGACTTTAATGTACGACTCTAATATTTCTTCCAGGAGCCAATGCTCCTTAATACAGAAATATATTCCGTGCGATCTAATCGTTAATCGTTAAATATAATAAATAGCATTATCTTTAAAAGCATCTTAGAATATTATTATACATATGATTTTTTGAATAAAATGACACGAGGTATTGAAATAAAATAATATATCTCTTTCAAAATCATAGGCTCGCAGATCATTTTTATGTTAATTTGTTCAGGCTTGCACCGTGGATGCGCGCGTGAATAATTTTATAGAGAAAATTACCTTCGCCCACAAATTAAACACAAACTTAGTTAAGGCAAAGGATTATGTCGATCGTAGAGAATGTGCTTATTACAATGTTAATTAGAGGAAGAGATAGCCGCGCGTTTATCGCGATAATATGTATTTCCTAGAATAATTATACGGTGAAGAATGTGTGTGTATTGGTATGCGCGTACGTGTCCACAGGTACACAATGTAATCTCTCACGATCCCGCACATAACACGCGCCGCACCTGTCTCAACGCCATATTATTACCGGAGTCACCGTTTCGCATTATCTTTCGCAGAGACGTGGGCGTTTTCACGAGAAACCACCGCTGCCTAAATTGCCGGATTTACCGGAAAACACTTGGACGTCTAATAAACTCGGTAGTCTAATAAACCATCACAGAAACGTTCGCCGTTCCCATCACGAAGCCGGTGAATTTCTCCCCGCGCGTTGCAGCAGAGGCACTTCTTCTCTCCTCTGGCCTTCTGCATTGTGAAAGGTCAAGGTTCGTTGAATCGCTCGGCAGACTCGGCCGATTAAATACCGCAAGGCAATCGCGTAATAATTCGTTTGTCCACGCCGCGGTTGCACGAACAAATATACAGTACGAACGAACAATCGTACAAATAAGTCGTTACGATGTAAAACGAGTCTGCTGTAAAATATAGCGAGAGATAACTCGAGAGTTAGTATTACAATTCTTCCGTGGAACTGTAACTAGATAAGATAATATCACGATCCACACGATCCACACGATCCTGGTGTCTTTCTCTCTCTTTCTCGCATCAATAAAAAAAAAAAGATCACCTTTTGCATTTTTTTCCTTTTACGCTAAATACGATTTCCAAATTGATCCTCATCATTTGAAATCAACTACATTGATGATTAGCGATAAAAAAAGTTTCCGTTACTTGCGATTTAACCGTGCTCTGAGAGATCGCTTCATTAAATATATATGCCGGAGTGCATCTCACGCGCGGTTGCGCCAAGAAAAATCACGCCGGACGAGCAAACGGATGGAGTCAGTGAGATTTTCTTATAAATGAGACACGCCGTTTACGCAGCAACAGTTGTCGCCATCAGATATCGCGCGAGTTGACTCGATTTTCCATCAACGCGCGAATCCCTGATAAGGTAATTAATTGGCGAGCGACTGTTCGCTGCCCATTCGCGTCAACTTGAAATTACCTTAGGCGAGCTCACGCTGCGCTCGTACGTAATGTTATATTTAATTGCCCGTACTTAATTATACCTATAAACGCCGCGGTTTGGTCGTCGACGCAGTAGGAAACACGCGGGAATTACAATCCTACATCTATAAGATATTCCGCAGGCATTATTAATGTACGCGAAGTAGCACTTTTTTAAGTATATAATTAAACCGTCCGACTTGACTACTGAATTTATTTGGTAAAACTAAAAGAATGTCATCAGAAATGCAGAAATTCAGGAAAAAATCAATAATTCAGTTAAAATAAAAAACATAATCGATCCTTAATTTTTATGACTTGTCGAAAGTAAGTCAACATTTTTCTTCCAAGTTTCAATCTCAACACTCAAAAAAATAGTCTTGCAATTACAGCAAAAATGTTTTGGGTGCGAAAAATTAACCGAGATAGATGAATGATTACAGCAAATACTGTAATACCGCGTACCGTTTTGTACTTAATTAATTTAAATGACAGAGACGAAATTTATATCTGTACTGTTAGTGTAATTTAGATGGAAAATTTTTCTGTGGTGTCTACCTTGTTAAGGACAATTATATTTGCGATTAATATTTGGCAATAGGATCGAAATTTTCTAGAGGTATTGTTAGAATGTTGCTGCTATAAATTCTGTATGTGACAAACAATATTCTAGCAAATACAAAACCTATATAAATTCTCTTTTACATTCCCCCTCCCCCCCCCCCCAAATAAAAAAAAAAAAACTGTTTGTCGCTTACTTGAAGAAGAAAAAAAATAGAGAACTTAATTCTTACATAAATTAAACACATTGAAATTTCGTAGAATCCATAAAGGTGAGAAAAGTAAAGTTGAAAATAACAAAAGATTTTCGATATTTATCGTTGCGCGTGTAATTATTCTCCGTATACGCCGACAAGACGTATTGAGTTTCGCCTTATCGCAAACACGATGATGTAGGGAAGAGTTTTCACGCTTGCCTGGACCGTACTTTTGTTATCACACCCCGTACGATCGCGATCGCTCGCCCACGCTCGGCATGTGCCTCTCCCAAGAGCGAATACCAACTCGATGCTCGATGCTCGCTGCATAACGAGACGTAGTTATGTACTCGCGTATGCCTCACCCGGTGTAATACTTGATCGCGGTATCCTGCTGGTGCATCTATCCGTTTTGTTTGCTTCGCACGCAGACGGATTAGAGGTGATGCTGGGTTCTCGCGCGTATGTTTTCTCTCTCGCTCGCTCGCTCTCTCTCCTTCCTTACACCTGTTATTGAATAATAACCACTATACATACATATATAGCCGATCTTCGATCGAGACTCCGCTGACTAGGCATCCCCGCACGAACCTACCGATCGCTCGTTATGTGTACATTACATGCCGACAGATCAGCGTAGAAAATCGCGGAATCCACGAGAGACGAAAAGATGCTTTGCCGCAATCTGCCGCAACGTCGGGACAAAATTGTTGCAACTCCCCGACTTTGATGAAATGGAATAAATTGGAATAAAAATTGAAATGAGAATGAAAAAATGTGCAACATTGCGCAAATAATAATTCCGGAAATATTGCAATAAACCGAGAAATAGTGTCTAATTTAGCGCGGGTATTAAACACGCGCTATCGCCGCAGGACACGCTACTGTCGGCAATTTTACGCTCGACCCCACATTATACAGCTGCATTCCGCGACGATCGAAAAAAACGCGTGACAGCATATTTATTAGCTCTTGCCTCATCAATTATTACAAGCACCAAGTTGAACCGTAATTTAGTTGTCAACTACAGCATCACCGAGCATAATAAGATGTGACAAGAATAAATACCGTTACTGATATCCGCGAGATTCACCGCGGAATTTAAAGCAGAAATACATATATATATATATATATATATATTGTAATTTACGAGATAATGTACTTTTTTTCATTATCGCGAAAAATAAATAAAAAAATTCGCATTTTGTCAATTGCTCAAGAAGAATTGCTTCGATTCGCACAGGACAATTTTACATGCACACATTTTAATTATATTACATGTTAATGTCTTTTTAAGGTTAATATAAATTCTCACTAATAATCAATGGTAGTTGCGTCCGTTACGTAAAATTCTGAAAAATTTTTATCAATTTTTTAAAAGTAAAATACATAATTACAAAATGAATTTAAAGTAACAAATTTATTACACGCGCGACATGTTTTTATACAAAGATATAAACTCTCTGCTGCGCGAAATGAGAAACAGAGAATATTATTCATACACGATAAATTGCAAGATACTTTTCTTTTCTTTCATAGCGCATATCGCATTATTTCTCAATGTATGCAATCATAATGGCCTAAATCTTGTTGCGATATAGGTTAAAAATTACTTTTTCACCTACGCTAATAAAATGTATCTATCTACGAGCAGCGCGCAACGATAACTGACGCAAACCGTTATTTACGATTACGATCGCAGCGGCGCGATCTGATAAGAAGTGGAGGATACGATGCAAATTGTGCGGACCTACGACTCCTGTAAGTCGATATACGAGATCGTTGGAAAAATCACGTAGCGTAAACAGCCGTAAAATGAACACGATTGCAGAATTAAATGCGCCGCGCACGCGGCCTGGATCGGCCTGGATCGGCCTGGATCGGCCCGGCCGGCAGGAAGGAAGTTCGCCTTCTCGGCCGGACACGAGAACCGCCGGGGCGAGATATCGCGAGATATATGCCTACACGCTCCCTGGTCGGCGCGGCGGGGCGCGGGGTGCGGCTCAAAGCCGCCGCTCGCGCGAGCGGTGCATCGCCGCGGGCACGTTGCGCATCTCGCGATGCGCTATATCTCGTGCGCTAGCGAGGGAAGAGAAAAAGGAGAGAGAGAAGCATCTCGCTCTCTTCCTTATCTCGTTGCACGACTTTCGATATATGCGATTGTCCCTCGCCGCGCATTCCGAGTCTACTGACAGTTCTAGCTAATTAATATTACATTACAGTCTAAGGTTCTCATTTTAGAAGATATATATATATATATATATATATATATATATATATATATATATATATTTAAATTCTTGGTTGCCCTCTTTCGAAATTTTTTCATTTTTCGTCCCATTCATTAATGTTAATCTCGATAAAATGATTTTTTTTTTTCTTTTTTTTTTCTTTTTTTTTTACGCAGCATCATACATGTGGTGAACTTGTTGCAGTTGTTAATTAGATTCTATCAAATATCGTAATCGCGATTATCAACACGTCGCGCCTGCTCGACTTTAAGTAATTTAATGACGCTGATCTTAATTCGCTTTATGCCTACCTCATGCTCGGCACGAAGGGCTATATAGAGGATGCTATAACGAGTTAGAAACGAATCGAGAATTTACGAGCAGCGATGGGGCAAATCTTGATACAGTAATAAATGATTAACCCGAGGTAGATACGGTTTATCATTCTACTACCGGAATACCGAGTTTAGAATATTCAAATATAAATCATAATACCTCCTTATGAAAAGTTGATTTTAGCATCTTATTCTTAGAATTTTGATATAAAATTTTCATTCTGTCAATTAATTCGCATTGATGAATCAAATTTACGTAAAGCGTCAAAAGTGAACCATCGGTCGCATACAAATTGAACGTAAAACGCATCAATTTTTTATATTAACCATAAAGATATTCAGGTAAATTTCTCGCGAATCTTTACTTTGTAAATTATCCGTCTAATCGCACGATTGCAATCACATTTCAGATTTATAAACATTCTATCGTTTTTCTATCAATTTACAGAATTTCAATTATTCATTTTTAATTTTATCGTTTAACTCACCGTTCCATAGATTTCAAATCGCAAGTCTTCCGTTTTATCGGTTAATGAATCAGACCACCCGTTCGTACGTAACATAATATTGAATTTTTCGAGTAATTCCGGTTCGTACAAGAGCATCTATCACTAATCACAAATTCTTCGTTAATTCTTCTTGCGCGAGATTCCACAAGCAAGAATCGACGAGCAGTTAAAATTGCCATTAATATAATGTAGCAACGCGAGACAAGATTACTGCAAAAATAAAAAGGCGGTGACTGCAACAGGAAGACAAGTATGACGATGACGTTTCGAATAAATGCTACGAAAATAAAGAACAAAAATGACTTACACCTTTTAGCGAAGAGCAAAAAAATCTTTCCTCGTAAAAAACATTAAGATATTTATCAAACAATAATTGGAGCGAGTATCACGAATAAAGTTATATTAATCTGTATTACATAATTCTCTAAAGCATAATTTTTTCCTTCGATAAAATTTATTCCTATTTTCAACTCAATTTTCTCAAGTGTATGAATTTTACAGAATTTCAAAAAGTTTACTGTAAAGATTAAAAAAAAAAAAAAAAAAAAAAAAATAAAGAGGCTGTCGGCAATACTGTGGTTTTAAACGAGACTGATCTGACTGGTTAAAGTATTAAAATTTACACACGTTAAATTAAAGATTGAGATGGCGAGTAAAAGAAGAATTTTGCCTCAGGTAACTAAAAAATGATTCGTAAAGCTAACTGGACGATGCGAATACCTTCACCAACACAATGTCGCCATTGTTACACACTTTTTCCCCGACTGCGTTCCGCGTGTAAAAGTGTACACGTATAACCCGAAGCGGAGTGCTCGAAAAATTTTATCTCAACTGGGAAGAAGACTCGGTGCGGTATCGCGGTGTGCGCGAGTCGTTTCGCTTAAACGGGTACAAAGGCAATCTCGCTCGCTTAGGCGAAGGATCATCGCGGGAATAAGACGCAAAAGGTCTTTTTAGACCTTTGATCCGCGTGCGTGCTTGCTTGCTTGCGAACTCACGCGCGCGTTTAAGTAAACCCGAGCGATGAGTTATGACGCGACGAAAATAAGAGCAAATATAACGAGGGCGAGCGTTAACTTCTCGACGAGGAATCAAAGGGGTTGCTGCGCGTTATATCCCCGTTGTAAATTATCTCTTATCGCGCGTGTCTCTCGCACGGTTGATGTCTTGACGACCGGCCAACGAGACGAGAAAGTAGGAACCAGAGTGCGGTGCTGTCAGATTCAAACGTTTTTTATGGTTTTTTTTTATCGTGACTTTACGACGGCCGGTGTGAATTCCGGTCGATATGTCTGATAATATCTCTAGATAGGAAAGAAATGACGAAAGCAATGGGATATTATAGAAAAATATAAATTTTTTTCGGTTTCTCTCTCTCTCTCTCTCTCTCTCTCTCTCTCTCTCTCTTCCTCTTTTGCCTTAGAAATTTTCCATGTTTTCATAATACGTCAGCCAAAAGTATTTTAATACATGTATTAAAATACTTTTTACATTAAATTCTTCATGTATAATTGCCCCTAGTCTTGCATTCGAAAAAATGTAGCGTGTAACTACTGTTAATAATTAATCCCCGTGACGAGGGAGATTAAAACCGAGAATACGCCTTCGCAATTGTCGTATTAAAATCTTATTTTTGTTCGAAGGCGAGCGAGAGTCGTTGGCGCATTGCGAGTGACAGTAATCTGCTTGAGCGACGCTGATATGTTACTACAAGCTTAATATTCCTGTGATGTTACGTAATCATTCTTACGGGACATAGCTCTTATAGCATGAGAAAACGTTCTCTCTATTTCTATCAAAAAGATCAAGACACGTTTATTACATGAAATATTTTCGAGTATTATAAATATAAGATCACTATTTAAAAACGAGAGCAAATTAATCTGTAATTCTAGTCGATAATTTAATTTGTTTATGTATTCCAGAAAAGTTTCAATTCGAAATGTCGATAAAATGCACATAAAGATAAAGTATGCATTTATAACACTTCTCAAAGGTCGACTGCGCTTTTGCGCCCACCCTGATGCACTTTTCCACGCACGATTACCGATCTTCACGCACACACACCCTACATTCGCGCAGATGGACTGCGAGCAAAATCGCTAATCTAAGGTGGAGGACAGAGTGAAATTGAAATTTCATGCTGCGATGAAAATTTCGCAATTATCTTTGAACGCATAACAGTACGATAAAATATTTCTTTATCTCAGAGTTGGCTTACGATGTAACGATTAATATGAAATAAAAATAATATTAATGAATTAGCAATCTTTTAATAAACGTGCCAAGATTTATTTTTTATCAATCAACGCTTCATTATTCAAATGTGTCTAATTTTCTGTAGAGTTAGAGATATTTAAGATTCTAATTAAATAAAATATGATAAAATGCTGAATTTTATAAAAGGAAGGAAAATACTAAACTCATAAATATCATTTATCAAGTGGATACAGAAAAAAAGAATATTCTTATTTTGACCAATATCTTTAGTTTCAAAATGTAAATTTTGAAATGAGATTATATTGCGTTAAACAAAGAAAATTTGCGTGGATGAAAACATTTTATATAGTTCAACCGAGAAAAATATATTCTTGTTATTTAACAATAACATTTTCTTGAATGGAGAAGAAAAAATGTTGGATAGAAAATAACACATGTTTAAATCAAAGATTATAATTTTCTCAGAGTTCAAATAATTATTTTATTCTTGAAATAACAATTGTAATATTGAGATAAGATTATAATTATAATATTGTTGAAATTTAAGATTTTCAAATTCTTCTAAGAAAATTATAAATTGTTGCGTATATATATATATATATATATATATATATATATATATATATATATATATATATATATATATATATGAAACAATGAACGCGTTCATATGAGTGTATAAGTTTTAATTTGACACTTACTTTTTTTCTGTCTAATAAAAAAGGAATAAATACATACGTAAAAATTTATTAATGACTCTGAGCATGTTAAAATTGCGAGAAAAATCGCCACGCTGTGAAATATTCACGTAAGAGCGATCACCCGCGGAATCCGACCGGGAAATTTAATGGATATTGAACGACGACGAGAGAGGATGACGATGATTAAAACGCGCGCGCCGCGCCGCGCTGCGCCGCGCTGCGCCGCGCGATCCGGCGCGCGTCAACGCCGAGATCTACGCCCAGGCCACCCTGCGAGCGTTTCCACGAGCGATTACAGGATCACGACGCGAGAGCACCGGAGGCCGGTTTAAGAACCATCGTTTTTGCAGCGTCGCTCGTCGTCGGGATGCTTCCAACTCTGAGTAGCTCGTAACTTTGTAAACGATGCCCGGTGTCGGTAAAACGCGGATTCATGCCTCCCGTATTAAAATTTATTCATCTTACGCGTTCGTGTAATCAAATATCTTCTTGATTATTCAACGTCACCGAGCGGATCTTTATTCATGTGTGATCGTACAAAATAATTGATCGTATCAATTTGAAATCTACCAGTTTTATATATTTTAGGGAGAAACGCGCGTCAATATATAGTTGATTAAAAATATTTTTAAACACTCAAATGTCAAACACTCATTTGTCGTGTGCGTGAAAAGAGATGTTTAAATGATTCGTTGAAGTTTGATAAGTAGCGCACGTGTGTGAATTTAGTATTACCTATTCTTGAATCAAAATTATCCGAAATATTTAAATGCAGAAATGTATAGAGGAAAAAAAAAAAAAATAAAGAGATAACGTAAAATTCATTCGAATGTAAATTTGATTTGCAAACACTTGTTAGTTTCTCGCATTTTCCTCTATAATTTTTTTTTTTTTTTTTTTTTTTTTTTTTTTTTCAAGATATAGAAAATTACAAACTGCAATTTTTAATTTCTTATAAGATTGCTTAAACGTGGAACAGAAATATGCACATCTAAGATGCGCAATGTCAGCAAGCATGCTCCCAACAGATATGAAAGTGTCTTTCTACGTGGATTAAATATTTGCGGTATTTATCAGTGTAAATGTTAACACGAAATGTTGGCGTAGGCTCGAAAAAACGAGTACCTTTCTTATGAAATATCTCCCTCGATTAGGCAAGTCTCTAAACATATAAGATCCTCTCTCGAGCTCGAGATTTTTCGTATCGTCGTTGCACATTTTTCTACGTGTAGGCAAATCGTCTCAACGTACTTCAAATGCATATACGAATAGATTTTCATATTCCAATATGTATATTTTTTTTTTTTTTTCTTTTTCAAATTTTACATCTGTCAATAAACACTTTGGTCACATTTTACAACCACGAATAGAAGGCGAAACGTTTTTCGTATAAGAGAGACGCTTTGCACAAGTATATCGACACATCTTTCTACATCTATCCTTCCTCTAACGTTGATTACGATTTATCGCGTCTCGCTGTTTATACCGCGCGAAACTTGAAGCGATGCACAGTTAATGAGCTACATCCGTGCTGTTCGAGTTCCTCTTCTTGTCGAAGGTCGAAGGTCGAGCGTCTGATCGACGCGAGATGGTAACAGCTAAGGAGGAAACTGCGCTCGACGACGGAAATTGTAACCGCTAACTAATGTGGTTGCCAACAGGCTCGCATTGTAAATCATACGTGACTGAATAATTCAAGAGAATCGTAATGTTGTAATGTCTCTTTTACGTATCTTCTGCGTTTCGCGTCTCATCGTTCTCTCGATCCATCTCGGCTCGATCCTGTTAACTTGGACGATCTCGACGCGAGATAGTCCAAGTTGTGCTGGATGACGAATCAGGGGCGTGGAACCGCTTAACGATATTGCATTACGACGATGCAAATGATTAATGCACTCTACCGGGAAAATTAGTCGGAGAATCTCTATATGCGGCGCATTCTCTCGATTATCTATGATTAACTATTACGAAAGCGATTTTTCTTCCGAAAAAAAATCAGCTAATTCATTCTCTTTATTAAAATCGATTAAATCGCCACAGAAGGATCGATCATTTTTTTTATCTGCATTTTATGAACGAGAGTGAAGATGCTTTTAGAAGATTAATTAATTGGACGTTAATCAAAGTGTAATCGCGACTCTTTAGCGACGTCATCCATATCAACTCACCATACTTAAGTCCTCGCCAATTGCTGGCCGGTTCGTGATACCTGTAACTGGGGGGCACGATCCTGGGCGGCGGTCGCGATTGCGAAGGACACGGCTTGTAGACAACCATGCACCGTACGCATTTCCGGCTCGTGGGCGGCGCCGCCGGATATGCCGGTTGAATGTGCACGTAAGCCATCGGGGTAGCCGATTGAGCGGAATAATGATTCGCGTGTCGCTTTCGCCGATCGCCTATCGCCGTCTCGGGCCGATCCGCTTTCTCAATCGCCTTTGATCTCACGTTGTCGTTCTTTCTTCCATTTACTTGAAGAACGTCCTTCCGTCGATCGGTCAATCGTACTGCTTTCTTCGTAAAACTGCTGCGCGTCGTCCCGTTTCTTTTGCGTTTGTCCCGTGCAAAAATTGGCCGATATTCCGAAATGAGAGCCGCAGTATCGATTCTTCGATCTTCACTCGTCAACACAAAATTATTGCCGACCATCAGATCTTTCGAGTCTTCGCTGCGTGTCACATTGCCCCTTTTATTATCCGACGGAATAATGGAATCCAGAATTTCAAACACACTTGTGTCGCTCGATGATTCTTCGTTACCATTTTTATCTCGAAATTCATTATCCACATTATTATTTAAATCCTCAAAGAAAATATTCCGCGATCTGCCTTCTTTATTAACCGAAAGATCCGTTTCATCGTCCTTGTCGTTATTTTTTATATTTTCGACCTCAAATTCTCGGAGATTCCCTTCGCGGGTCGTCTCGTGACTTGTTGCAGAATCCCGTTCTTCCGGCAGATCTTTACGATCCTCGATTGGCTCTGCGGGCTCGATCAAGCTTCTCTTCGGTTCAGCCTCGCTCGATATCCGATTTACGACATTAACATCGATCAAAGGCGCGTCGGTTCGCATAATTACGTGATGTAGATCCCGCTTCGAGGATCCATCTAACGTACTGCCAGCTTTGTTCGCGTTCGCGCGAAATTCACGCCGTAGTAGCAGCTCGTCACTATCCATTTTCCGATTATCGATATCAATCGATGAGGATGCGCGTGGCTTCTCATAAATTGCTCTCGTCTCCGCCGATGACGAGTCCTCGAGTATCGATCTCTCGTTGCGTCGTGGATCCAATTGCACGCTTCGCTTCCATCGCCTGTTATCTTCCATCTGCCATGACCCGAGCAAAATGTTGTCGACATTCTTTGAGACGTAACTCGCACTTTCCTTCGATCGCTCGATGATGGACGGACCGTCGTTTTCTGATCCGTCGATTCCAATTGATCTCGCGTCGCCGTCGCCACTGCCTTTCGTCCAAATCGTCGACTCGCTCCATCGTTGCAGGCCCGATAGTAAAAGGAACCCTGCTCCGAGGGCCAGCGCGCCCCGGGCCCAGATTGATCTTCCGGAGTACATTTCTACCCCATAGTCAGAAAGAAGATCGTCTTGTCCCGCAGGACACCTGTCATGTTCATCGCATATCCCTTCGAATGATCCCTTGAGAGAATTTTTCGCTCCTCGATCGACGGTGAATATTTCGTTTAAAGGATTTTCACTAAATCTTCAAATACTTGTGATTCGAATAAAGTCAACGATTAATAAATTTCAATATTACTACAATGTTTATGAAATTTGACAGTGTAATTTTTAGGTACGTTAACCGTTATGTAACTTTCGTTTTCAAAGCACGGAAAAATTAAACATTGAAATCCGTCCAGGGTGATTTTGAATATCTTTTAGATCGATAATAAGAAACGTATTGTAACTTTTTAACGCGATAACTTGGAGGACTCGTCACGGATTCTGATTTCTTCTCTTTTAAAAATTTTAAATCACATAAAACATTGTAATTTTCCAAGTTCTCATTATTTTATATGCGTTATTATATCTCGGAGGACAGAAAATAAAAAATTATGATTAGATTTTACTTTAAACACTTTGCATCAGAACGATAATAATTAGTAAATTATTTTCACGTTAAAACAATCACTCTTTAAACTGTTTGAGTTTACTGTTCGACTTTAGAGAAAGTCGACAAGTTCGCGAAACATTCGATGAATCACTCACACTATCGACAAGCACTCGTTCTTGTCGACATAATTCTTCCGCACCGGTGTCCCCAAAAAAATCTCTCTCAGATTCCTCCCTCAATACATCACCTTCAATCGTACTCTCTCTTCGCATCGAGTTTGCAGAGCAAACGTTCGTTCGATCGTTTCATCTAAAATCATCTACGATTTTTGCGAACAAAAAAAGCACATTTTAATCCACTAAATAATTTGCCCAACGATAAGTAGAAATAAATGGCAAAATTTCGGAGCACAAAGAAATTATTTGAAATTTTTCGCCATTGTGCGGGAGATTATTTGGTAAAAGTTCTTCTCCCTGTATATTTCTCTCTGCTTTGCACTTTTTGTTTTTTTAACTTGAAAAAAAAAAAAGCGAAAAATGAAAGTGCACGTGGATAGCGATGAGGTGAACGTATACCGGCCTCGAGCGCGGCTCGCGAGACACTGACTTGATACCATTGCCATTAGCTGGTTGTGGTTCTCTCTCTCTCTCTCTCTCTCTCTCTCTCCACACTCCTCTCCGCTGCCTCCTTCTTCTCCTCTTCTTCTTCTTCCTCTTCCTCCTCTTCTTCTTCTGCGCCGGCATTCATGTCCACCTCCTCTTCGGGAGGAAGCCGAATCTCTCTGTTTACTATGCCGCGCACGTGGGTGTGCGGACATTCGGTTCGGAGTATCGATATCAGACGAACAATTCTCATCGCATTCTTCACTCTTTAGATACGGACGTATATCGGTGACGTTGCGATTTCGCGTCGTTCAACGCCTCTTTGATGACGTAATGACGTAAAATTCTACGAACGCGTAGAGCGCGTCAAGGGGAATCGCTCGCGGACTCTTCAATCTTTTTGAGTTAAGTGTGTATAACTTTTCACGAATCTAATGTCAATTATTCAATATTATAACTGTAAGCATGGTTTAGAAAGTTTTGCACAAAATTGCAGACTAGCGATAACGATTTTTTTTTAAACGCACATCAGTGTTGTATACGTTATCTAGACCCACATCGATAAGAATATCTCGCTATATTTATCTCTCGCCGTTTCTCACTCGATTATTATTCACATAATTCTGTGACAATGACATGTGCCAGAAAACGTATCGAATAATTTCATGAAAAAATTGAACGTAATTGCAAATTAGTGATTTTTGGAATGTCCATATCCATATGTTGCGCGCAGAATGATTTAAATGACGGAAGTTGTCATGTTCATTGCTACAAGACGACAATGTATCCATTGTCACGTGAGGAGACAATACATGATTTCGAGGACATTGTGATGTAGCGGCGAGAGAAAAAAATAAAATGTCAAATTCCCGACATTGTCATCGAATGATGTGAATGCTGGAAATTTACAATCCATTTGACACGCATACCTTTAAAAGACACACTTTAAAGATCAAATTCTTCTTTATGCTAACAAGAAAAAAGTCGTTGAATGTCGAAGAGAGAAATAAAGTTTCGCGACGCGCACACTCGTCGCGCTTGATGATCCATAAAGATCGCATATGTTTCAATCTCACGTCATTTTCCGCCTTATGTAATTTCGCCACGCTCGTAGACTTGAGAAACGTGACGTCTATTAGCGTTACCCTTTTAGGGATCAGCAGCAGACGGTATACGTGCAGACAATAGTCAAAGACATCGGAAGACCTAAGGAGCGTTCTCTTGTAAATCTTTTACCAAAGCAAGTAAGCCTTAGAATATATATGCGCATTCTATTTACTTCAAGAAAAGTGGAAAAATAAATCAACTTGATAAAAATTAGATTTCAGTCAATTCTGTATACAATTTTTGTATACATACAAATTTCAATGTCATCAAATCATTAATAATAAAAGACGAAATTTACGATTATTTGTATTGCGATTGCAGTTAATTCTAGCAAAGATATTTGATTTAATTATTTAACGTAGAAGAATAGTTTATGCAGAGATCGCCCTGTACGTGATACACGGAGCCTTTGCGAGTCGCACGTGTCACGCACCTGTCATTTCCCTGTACACCATAGGTAATACAAAGCCGCCGCTCTTCTCGTTAATTAAATACGGAAAGTCACGTGTCGTGCATACAACAAATGCTCACCACGGTGGGTGTTTAATTGCAGACTTTATAAACTTTCCACACGTAGTTCAGCCACGCCGTTATTTTACTTACACAAAGTGTATTTACCGGTATCTATGTACGAGCCAAGCACGTGCCTTGAAAAACAAGCTTGCAAAGATTGATATAAAACAACGTTAAATATATAATATATCGTGAGTAAAGTAAAAATGTAAATTAAAATCTTGAAATTGAATATATAAATCAGACAATATTCAAGAACTTACAATACACAGTGTTAGATGGTTTGAAAGATTGGATAATTAAAAAATGTATAAAATTTAAATCTATATAATATAAAAATAATTAGTATATTAGTATTTCTACAGGAATGTTGTGCATTTATAAGTAGATGATAGAAAAAAATTACGTCTACATCAAAATCTACATTTAATTAAGATTAAAAAAGTTAACATGGTTCCTGTTGCATGTCTTTACGCATCTAATATTTTTCTAGTGTTACTTCCAAATTGTATCTACCGTTTCTTGCACAACTATTAATAACTACGCTCTACCGCACCCAATGTTTTTCTTTTTTTTTTTTTTTTTTTTTTTTTTTTATTGCTATTCGGACAAATACAAACCGTTTAGACCACCTATGGCTAACGGAACATATGCGTTCTCTCGCGTAGCTTCGTTTTACACTATCACATCGGTTTGGTGTTGCGTAATATTTTGTCGCGTTGTTATGAGAAAGCTATTTTTAAGGTAGATTAGAAAGAGCGAGCGAGCGAGCGAGAGAGAGAGAGAGAGAGAAAAAGAGAGAGAGAGAAAGAGAAAGGCGATCGCACACGGAGCCTGCACACGAAATCGTGAGTCGTGAATTCACGGCGTCTTTATAAGACAGATTCTTTTGAAAGTTCCATACAGCATGTCGTGAGCCTCTCAGAGTACAATGTCATCGATCTCAGTTTGCTCACGACAAACTCTTCTCACGAGGCACGCGTTAACCAGCGTGTTTCGACACGTGTCAACAGCGCGCAACGTGTGATCCACTAATTGTATTCATTAAAATCGAATATAATGCACTTTTTTTATGCATAAAGAAAGAACTCATCGATCCTAAAATAAGCCGGCGACAAGACGTCATTTTCGATTTGAGACAAAAAAAATTCTATCAAGTACGAGACAAATTGTACCTTTGTTATATTAAGTTTGTATACAATCATTGGTCGTCAAGTCGTTTTAAAGCGAGTACTAGAAGAAAAACATATTCGGCATAATTGTGTAATTATACATTATAGATCCGACATGGAAAGCAGCATTTATCTAAATATCGCTGTGTCACATATCCTTTCGTAATAATTTCCGACGGGGAAAGTTCTCGACTCATCTCGCCGCGCGCCATCGTCATGATTAATAATCATCGTCATCAACGAGACGGGAGCATACCTCTCTATAATCATAATGACAAGTTCAGCGATCGCGTCGACTACTCGAAAAAGATAACTCACTTGATATTTCGCTTCTTCATTTTCATTCGCAATAAGATTAATCTTACGCGATCCAGAGATCAGCGATCCGAGCACGGCACGGTCACTTTATTTAATCGACGTATAACGCGCGCGATTAATAATAAAATAATAATCGCTTACCGATGCCAGTTATTCTCGTGTAAAACATCGTGCTTTTCGTGCGTTCACGCGATGCAACGACTACCACGAAGCGATGCTCGCAATCAATATCTGAGATATTCATATATAATATATCATATATATCATATAGGCTCATAATAAGGGATGTTTTTTTCCACCTATATAATTTTTCCATAGACAATATATTTAGACAAGAATTGCTGCAGATATTTCATCAAATAATGTTACAATATATTAGTATTATTAAAATATATTTTAAAATTGTACTTTCGAATTGTGTATTATAAACTAATTTAATGTCGATGACGATTTTATTTCCTTTTTAGTTTATTCGGGACATGTAACTATTCTGTTATTAATTTAATACATATTTTCTCACGTATATATAAAATGATAAATTATGGAAAGGCAACAAATTATTCATCTCATGGTTTACATAGGTTTTTAGATTTATGCGACGGAGGGATCTTGTAAGAATCACGTAGACCAGATGTAATGGTCTCGTAGACATGATTTTACGAGGCTGTCGCGCGGTGCATTCGACATTGTGATTTACAAACTCTACCAGGTGACAATTCGCGATTCCTTCACGATAAGTGGCATCCGTGATATATGCACGTATCGTGTCGCATCATCGACGATGCCAGGTGCGGCCTGTCCGTGTATCGGACGCGCCCACCAAAAGCACCGATATAAATATAATTCCGGTTCGTAAAAAATATAATGAGAGGCGATGATTGACGAACGAATGCAACGGAGGCCCTCCAATGAGTTCTGCCGTGTCGATGAGGGCGATATCCGATACTTCCGACTTTTGAAATGCTCTTTCGGCAAAAGAGAAGCATAGTACTATTCGAACGACTTGTCCTCGAACGATAAACCGTAGAGTTATGGTAATACGAGGTTGCGTAACATTTCTGCTTAGTCGTCTTTTTCTATCCGGTTTCTGAGATATTTTTATTTAAGAAACACAGCGGAAGTCCGTTCAGATATCTATCTCTGAGTCGCGAGTGATGGCGCGATGATTTTGCTTCATCTTTTCAAACTATATCTTCGCGTAACTGTTTACATAAAAATTTTTTTTTTTGTTTTTATTCCGCACAATTTTTAAAATAATATATAATTTACAATTTTAGATTTTCCTAAATGCATATAACGTCAAACCATGTAAAGTAAAAGTAAAATTAAAGTTTTTCAAATCAAAATATCAACATTTGTTTGCGATTCCGCAATCTCGTAAACGCGAAGGTCACGTTGTAAAATCGACGAGCGAGGAACGATCAATTTTACTCCGCGATTATCGAGACGCAAACATCCACGACAAATGCCGATTGATTTAGCGACGGGATTATCGCTGAAATGACACAAACGGTAGGAGATATATCGCGCGCAACTCTCGCTTTCGCGTCCACGAATTCACTTCGCGGCTGCTCTGGGAGACCGGTAATGAGGATCCACGGGGAAAAGATTTAATTCATTCATAAAGATCGAATTCATTGACATCGACCTCTCTAACGGGTCTCTCTCTCTCTCTCTCTCTCTCTCTCTTTTTCACTATCATAACGGTCCTGGCTTCTTTTCTACTACTGCACCACGTGTTAGGCAGTATGATATATATATACGTTACGACTTACGTCCTTATCTTTCCGGTCGACATCATGAAAAGATATATAGTCAATTTGTGACTTTTAGGAACGAGCACATGGCGCGAAAGCCGACTAATTAGCACGTACACGATTAATTTTTAATAAATGAATGGTGTATATATATATATTTTTTTTAATTTTAATAATAAATTATTCATACTTATTTATAATTTTTAAAAAATTATTAAAATTAGAGAATAAAGTGTCTCTAAATTTCAGAAATATAGGAAATAATCTGAGATGTTATTTTGCTAGATCACAGAAATAAATTTCAGGAAATCAGAACAATGGTCGAGATCATCCGACGATCTTAAAGACCGGTGTTTTCAAGAGAAGAGAAGAGAAGAGAAGAGGCCGACCGATTGTATAGAGTATTCATGGTGGCACAGGTGGAATATGTATGTACGTGACGACGATGCGTAGATACAGGACCGGGGTAAAACGATGGACGGAACCGGGCATGCCGCGTGGGCACGGCTGCTTTTATAAGGCCCACTCGTCCTGCATACGAGACGTATACCTTCTTACTTCCGCGATCGCGTCATCCGCCTTTTTCCAAACACGCTTTTTCCGAACACTTTTCCGTTTTTTCATCGATTAATTTTCTTCGTCCACGACGAATGTTGAATCGTATATAAAGTGACGTTTGTAACGTTTCTCTCAAATGCCCGCGAGCATCGAGGATCGCGAGGCCACAAATGTAGAAAGTTTGCCGCAACTCTGTTCATACGAGTCTGTTCATTGTGCCTCTCCGATTTTTCTTCCCTCCGGCTACCACACGCGGGATTCACACGCCCGGAAAGACTGTTGCGAAGACCCCACAGGACTCTGAGAGGGCATTCATGATAATGCCGCGCCAGACGGTACATGTGCTCGTACACATACGCGCGTATGAATGAAGGTACGCACACCAAGGAGATTAGTCAGAAAGGATGAGAAAGGAGAGAGGCACCTAATCGCGCCCCGAGGTAGCCGAGGAGGGCATAAGGTGTTGCGTTGCAAAGCGACACGATGTTTCCGAGAATATATCGTAATGTCTCATATTTTTCCGCCGGATTTTCGTAGATGCTACTTCCTGCTTGTCACGAGTGCGCCGCGTGTACTTGTAAGCCGTATGTTTATTGTAGGTTTTTTTTTTTTTTTTTTTTTTCTAGAACGCCACAATTGTTTTCAAGCGAAATTATTGAAAGCGCAATTGTGAAATGTATGTAACTTGGAAAAAGTAAATTTATTTTGTGTGGATATATTTTGTAGAAGCCTAATCAAATAAAAATATCCAACTCCTTATTAGACTCCTTTCGCTTGGCTAAAATTTGCCTTTGAGAAATTTTCTCATTTTCTTGCGAAATTCTTGAGTTTACTTAAACTATTAGGAGTGTAATAAAATCTTACATTAATAAAAATCTTTTCATTAAAATTTCTGCGTTACATATTTATGATACGACAAGAGTATTCATTCGCTTATGTTATGGTAATTCTCATGTTCCTCACATTACTCATAAAGGAGAGTAGCGGTTTGACAATAAACAGGAAACGCTGCGTGGTACTAGCTTCTAACAAAAAGGACCGTTATGTCGCGTTAAATAAAAACTCTGACTTAATAATATTTCGATGCATGATTCATAATCGATTTTGTGAAATTCACTCGTGCAAAGGATAAATTTGCATCGCGCTCGCTATCATTAATAAGAACTTATTGATAAATACGTCACAGGCTATCCCGTTCCCTATCGTTCCCATTCCCTTGTTCATCCTCTCTTTCCTGCTGCGTTCCCGCGCCCACGTACATCTGTATTTCCGCGTACAACCAAACAATAATACAAGCATTAATTATGCCCGGTCATACGTCATCACTGTTAACGTCGGCGTTGCGTAAATCGATGACAAATTTTGGTCTGCATCTTTGTATCTCTAGGAGTAAAATGTCACACAATTGTTATTATTATATTTTTTGTGAACCGACAATTATTCTTTAAACTTGTGTGTATTAATAAAAATTTAAAGATAATTTCAAAAACAGAATAAAAATTTGCCATTGTCCCTAGAATGTTTATATTTTAAGCATTTTGTTGCATGACAATCTCTCTCGATAAGCGTCTAACTTATTATTAGAATTGAGATATTCCGAGTTGCTGTGGATCGTATTTATCAAGAGATCAAGCGCGATTGAATGCTTCGAGATGCATTATTTCTCGCAAAATTCACCACCGCTTTCGCGCCAATGAGACGAGATCGTCAAGTAATGGCGATTCTAAGATAGTACTTTTCGGAGCTACCTCCTTTTTCTGTCCGTCACGCCGCGTTACGCTTCCCTTTCGTTAACAAGCCGTCGATGATCCCGAACACCGCAGTCGGTATTAAATCAGTTCGGCTTTTTCATCAGGTAGACTCTAAAAGCACACATTTGACTCCATTACGTAGCGCCTGACACCCCTATGCCCCGCGGTAGTTGGCTAAATCATAACTCGGCGTAGCCCGGCACCGGTCTAATATCTCGTAAACACTGTCCATCCGATATCGAAAAACACCACTCGCTCGAATTTATCTGCGCCAAGCGTGGTCGAGATAAAATACAGCCTGTTAGCGAATATGTAAGCTGACGCGCGTATATGACTCTATTAGAGAGCTTACGCTTCTGTACTTCTTCACGCGAATTTTCGCGCAGACAACGACAAATCCCATATCCACATCCAAATATTATCTTCCAGAGATTGGTTCATTTTTTATTATCGTCAAAAAAATATGTCGGTATAAAAAATTAGGAAGAGGAAGATTACTACTCTAAAAATAATCTCATATTTTTGTACAACACTCGAGTATCAAATATACAGCCATTGACAAAATTATTAGGCATCCTTGACTTAAATTTTCCGTGTTTCTCATTTTGTTGTACTCAACAGTATATAAATACTAAAAAGATTAAAAAATTTTTAAAAACTATCGATAGCATTTGAAAAATTTTTGTATTTGACACTTTGCAACTGGGAAAAAAAATTTCTCTCGAAAAATTTAAGTCAAGTTTCATAAACTACAACATTTTGCCTACAAAATGCTTTTATTTTAAACTTTCCTACAATTTTTTTTGGCCGAGTTACGTAATTTTGAAACTAAATCTGTATTTTTCAGACATGTTGTCGATACTGGGCGAAAAATTATCGCAAACGAGAAATTAAAAAAAAAAAAAAAACATTTTAAAGCTTGAAATTTCAGCTTTAAAGTGCTATATGCGATAGTTTAGAAAAAATTTTTAATCCTTTTAGTATTTATATTAAACTATTAAACAAAATAAGAAATACGGAAAATTTAAGGGTGCCTAATAATTTTGTCAATGGCTGTATATATTTGAGGTTTAATACAATTATAAAAAAAATTAAGTTATTGATAATTAAAAAAATGTCAAGTATCAATAAGTTGACGCGGCGCGTCAGATAAGATAAATAGAGTTTTAATCAATCCCTGTCTTACTTAATAAGATGAGAATTGATTTAGACATTTGCCGATCAAATTGCTCGTTTTGCTGCCTCCAGTTCATACTAACTACCTCTTCGCTCCTCTCTTTTCCAATAGCCGCGATCTTGCGATGCTATCTCTCGCATTATTATCCAGTTATCAGAAAGACATGCAGTTATCTTCATGCCGCTAACTCGACGACCGGCTGGCTCTCTCTTCGTCACCTGCCAGCCGGCAACGTCGTTCGTGTTTGCTCGCGCCTTCCCTTCTCCATCAGCGAGCGGAAGAATCCGCGAATGTGTTGACACGTATCTAGTGCCCACCGGTGGCAGGATACCGTTGATAGGACAGGTTCCACCCTCGGGGATTCATTGACGCAGCGGAAGGTTACCGCGAGAGTGGGCGCGAGGGGAGACGACTTAATATGAAGTTACAAGGATACTATACCCGTCGCCAACGATAGCCCGTAGCGATCGCGGGACCACCCAGGAGGTGATTGCCATGGAGTAGATCTATCTAAAGGCCGTGCTGCGCGGCTCTCTTTCTCGCTACTTGCTTAATAGTGTCGGCCGGCTTCGCATTCCTAGATCGCCTTGGACTAGCAGGAAATTCTCGCTAGATCTCGCCCCGGGCGTCACCGAGTTTCTTTCAGAAATAAGAAAGGCAAGAAGAAAGAAGGGCATCGTGCAGTCGAAAATAAACAAAATTTCCTACTTACAATTAGCGACTAATGCGCAATTATTAACCGGATTTATGATTAAGTTTCTTTTAAAGGAGTCTTCTCATTTTTCTCGCCTTAAATTTTTGCATTTGATAAGTAACAAAGAAAATAGTTTTTAATTATTTTTTATTAATAAAAAACCAGTATTAAACCTTACCTCAGCTAAAAAGTTTTAAAACGCCTCAAAACAATCATAAACAGATTATAAATCAATTATTAATATCAATGTTAATTAAAAAGATGCAAGACATGTGATCCTTATGCAAATCTTATAAAAAAATTGAGATTGTGATTATGAAAGTTCCCTAATATTCTAAACATTTTTCTACAAAATTTCAGATAAAATTAAAAAATTTTTATGGAGATGCAATGTTATAAAATAAGTTTACTTTATATTAAAGATATTCTTGCAAGTACCTACCTATAATACATTTTTCAACTTTGAAGAGAACTTTATTAAATTCGTGCAATTCAAATACTTTCCGGAAATTATCATTGTACACAAAAGTTTCTGAGAAAAATTATAATTAATTGCAAACAATTGCAATTTTTCGCTTGTACATATTTCTCATAGAATTATAACAAAACGCGATATGTTTATTCTGAATTCTTGTTACTTGGACGTTAACATGTCAAACTCCGGTGCACCGACACTCTGTATGTGTACACATATACATACATATTAAACTCCGTTCCATAAATTTATAAAAGGGGTGTGCGTTCATTAGCTCCCCCTCGACGACAAGCTGCGCGCACCTTCGTCGATCGTCGTGGTGCGGATGCCGCGAAATACCGCCGACTCGGTCTCGCCGATAAGTCAAAGAGGGGCAGGGCAACATAATGCCGCTCTTCATGTTTTATGTATGAGAACGAGATTACTTGGGTACCACCCACTTGCCGAGTGCTACCACGAGCCCGAAAGCTGAGCTCGATAAAACCACCGACAACACGACGGACAATGGCGATTGATTTGCGAATCGATCGAACGCGATCAAACTCCGATATCGATTCGAAAGAAGCGCGATCAAGAACCCTGGACTTTTACATAACGTCCTATATACGTATATATATTATTGCATGTAAGCGATAAGGCGGCTGCTTTTTTTTATCAAGCTGTAATAATTAATATTTAATATTAATAATCAATAATAAAATCTATAATATATAACACACTTGATTAAGCATTTATAATTTATCAATTCGTATAATTATTATCGCAAAAATTTATTTAAGCAAAAATGTGTAAAAATAAATGCATTTTTTCTCTGTTACCTTATTTTATTAATAATATATTGTACATATCTTTAACGTTATTTATTTGCAAATTTGATAATTTGAATTAGTTACGTCGAACAAAAGAGATTATTGATATTATCTTTTACAAAAATTTAAGAATGACTGTAAAATGAAAATTCTGTGACACTAATTAAAATTCTTACCCATTAAACTGTCATAATTTATTTCACCTATTTTGCATTTATATGTATAGTTATATTTATCTCAGTTGATAGTTAATGGTTGAATAACGTTATGGTGTTATAATTGTCTCGCTTCTGGAAATCGTTGTCAATAAATTACGCATGCCGCGTTGTAAGTTCCATCAACAATAGACCGAGGGTGCGGATGGTTACGCACACGGTGGCAATGATTACAAGACGAAAGATTTACATATTATCGCCATATTTCGGACGATGCTCTAAATCTCGCGTCGTATCCCATTAAGGTGTCGACAGAACGATGGGAGCAAAGAAAAAGGGGAGAGAAAAAAGGGGAAAAGAAAAACGCGAAAGACGATCGAAGTCAAAGGGATTGACCGGCCAGAAGAGAAAAATGAAAAAAATCGCTCCAGCTTTAACCAAGGTGTTTTATCAACATTCCCACGTGAGGGTCCCATGCGTGTGATTAATGAGAATCATCGTCGAGAAAATCGGCATTCCTCGGTTTTGCACCACCGTGCTGTGAGATGTGCGTGCATCGCGTTCAACTTGGATGTTTAAGCCGCATCCATACCGGCATCATAAGATTAATATTAGGATTTACAAAGTCTCGCTTGAAAAGTATATATATCAGCAGTTATATATATATATATATATATATATATATATATATATATATATATGTTATGTATATACATATTGTTCTTACTTTCTAATCAAAGATTAATTTTATATATTAGTGTGAAATGTGAAAAAAATGCCTTTTAAAGTTGTATTAATTTATCCCTCAACTTTTAATCGATATCACCGGATTATTCTGCTCCCAATGTTTCTGTTCAATATTCAATTTATGAATAAACATCTCGTGTAAAAGCAGTAATAAATTTCAGATTCGGTGTGAAACTTGATTTAAGGCGACGGAGATAACCGATTCCTACTGTACGAATATAATTTGCATATCGAATTATCGATCGAAGTAAATCATTGTGAGCTCGACAAACCGGACGTTCCGGAAGCAAAGTCGCGCTAATCCTCGATGATATTAATTTCCGATTGTGTCTCGCGAAAATTCAATTTTCAACGGAAATTACACCGATTCACCGATCCACGACTTTGTGCTTCCATCAGCGGTCGCGCTACCAAACCGGATGAAAGAAAGAGCGGGAGATTGGCGACGTTTCATGGCTACTTGATATACGCCCTTTTCGCCCGAAGCCAGAGTTTCGCATTACGTGGTCGTCGCGGTACGCGTGGGCGGAATTATTTTCTAGCATAACTGGGAGAAAGAGAAAGAGAGAGAGAGAGAGAGAGAGAGAGAACGTTACCACCCTGTAAATTAGCTATCGCTTGCCTGTTTCCCGGGCCGCGTGGGCGCAACGTCGACCGCTCGCATTATTATATTCCGCGGCTGTAAATCAGCGTACCGTTAACGTTGTCTTGGAGTCCGCAATGCTCTCGGTTCTTCCTTCTTCGTGCAACGTCAGTTCCGGTCGACCCGATGCTCTCTTTCACGTCGTTCGTCATATTCAATCCCGAGGGAATTCCGGGAGAGAGCTCGTTGGTAATTATATAGTCAAACACAGCGCGATTATCGTCAATATTTTTTAGACAAAGCATCTTTTAAAATGCGCAAACGAGAATATGTATATATATATATATACACAATTATGATATAAGAATATACATATATGATTAGATAAGATCGGTCTTTGGTAACAGTTTCGTTCACAAATTGAAATACTAAATGTATTAAAAAATAATAGGAAGATTAACATAGTTTAGAGAAATTTATTTATTATTAATTACTATTACAACATTTGATTTTATAGCCACCAATTTTGAAAACGAATAATAATATATTTTTTTGGGATATGTGAAATTATTACAACACTACTATGAGAATATGTATTGTTGATAAAATAAGGAAATAAAAAACCGACGAGTAATGCACTAGTATTTCGAGATTTTTATAAATTATACGAATCATACACGTATATATACCTATATAACAGATTCTTTCTCTCTCTCTCTCTCTCTCTCTCTCTTTCTCTCTCGTGTTTTATAATGATACTTGTTATTATCTTGATTGAGCGCTCCAACAGATTGCCGACACTCGCGGCGTATAAACCAATTATATTTAATTAGGTAAGGTTCATTTAAAAGATTCGTAGAGGCCGCGTCGACTGAAATTAAGTAAATTGCTTTTAATTCAAATACGCAGATCAATTTAATGGATTTCATTTTTTTCCTTTTTTGCTATACATGTGCCAAAAGAGCATCATTTTTTATCTAATCGCATTTTGAGAAAGTAAGAAAAATCGTGTCACTAGGTCATTCTACACATGAAGATCATTTAAATTAAAAAATTACTAAAGTATTAATTTAAAATCAATTTAAATTAAAAACAATAAATTATCACTGCTAAAAAAAAAAAAAATATAAACCGGAAATTAAGCTTTTCAAAAGAGTGGCTGCTCTATAAAATATATTTCTTAGTCGAAATATTTCTTTCATGTTTGCGAGATTAATTATGATTTGTTTTATTAGCAAGACTAACTTTGCGTACAGCATATGTTAAAGTAGCTATATATCAAACATCCGGCGCGCGTAAAATATTGTATAATATAGCATAATGACATACGGATCTATATGAAATTTATGAATCCAATGACATTAAATCAGGCGGATTGGCGTTACGGTATATTCATCGTTGTTCAATTCACGATACTGGTTTCGATCGACACGTTCTATTTCCGTGGGTTTTATTTTCCGCTCCGCTGTACGTGTACCTTTTGATTTATCACTTTTATCATATTATTGATCGATTTAATTATCGAACGAGCAGCACAAAATTTTATAATTTGCATTTTTAAACTATAAATCTGGTTAGAGTATTACATTTTGCAGCAGCAAAACAACAAAAACGATAAGTAAAAGATAACATGTTTTGAAACGATAAATAAAAAATCGTCTCGTATTTAAAACTTAAAAATAAATTAAATTAAAACTGTGTGTGAAATTAATAAAAAAGAACACTGTCACTTATTTATCTGTTAAATATTAAATCAAGTTAACACCTTGGATTTATACAATACATGGGATAAATATCTATCTACATGTGTATTATACATATTGTATTTTATGTTTATATTATTTTAAATGATAGTTATTCACAAATGAATAATTTCGCTTTTCGAAACCTGAGATTGCTAAGATGCGAAAAAATAATTTTCCCTTTGAACTTTTATAATCAGTTTCAACCGAAATGACCCCAATCACTATACTCGCGTAATTTTCTTGTTAAGAAATCATCGCCAGCTATGCATTCACGAAGATAGTAAAATTACCGTAATAAGAATAACGAGCGTGCCGATGAAATTACATTAACGCCGTCGAGCCTATCATGAGAGGGACTGAAATCACCTTAATGCGAAAGCAATAATCGTTCAATAAAGCTATTTCATTGCGTATAAGCCTACTGGAAAAATAAAAATTACTTTAGCTCGCAATTTTGATAAACTTGTTTTTAAATATTCTACAAAGTAATAATATTAAAATAAACAAACTTATCCGCGCGCGCACACAATCGTATCTTAACAGTAAACAAGTATGTTCAAAATCGAAATAAAGCGATTGTCGTAATTTAATATATATATATATATATATATATATATATATATATATATATATATATCAAAAAAAAAAAAAAAAAAATACATTTGCCTTTTTCCAAGTTTTCTGTAAGTATTTCATATCAGAAAATTTAATCGACGCTTATTTATCTTTTCACATTGACGAGTTAACATTATTTCATATTCATACTCGAGTGTATTATCCCCTTCATCGTAAAGTTAAACCGTCGCATCTGTCTGCTAGGGTACATAAATACGGTATTCGCGCTGATCTTTAGAAAGAAACCTGAGTTGACCTTGCTCCGGCGGGATTACCGTAACGCGAGTAATCTCGTCGTCAATCGATATTATATACGACGAAAAGCGTTATTATATTATATCGACGTGGCTGCTCGTTGAATTATTAACTTTGCTACTCCCCGATCGCCTATTACTCACGCTATCAAACTTATCTCTCATTAGCCACACCAACGTGGCTCTTGTACGATAAACTGGCCAATCGGAATAACAAATGGTGCGGTGGTATCTTTCGGTGAGGATGATATCGATTTAGAAGTCAATATACCATCTTCTCATATCGTAGCGATATATAGTGAATCGTCGTTCATTTCATCGATGAATCGACTGTTTTCCCGTTAACGGATACTAGAAAGCGATAGCTCTTACTTGACATGTGCGATAAATCGGATATCTCGTATCGATTTATAATTGATCGTCGATTTACTGACATGGCGATGCTTCATTTTATTTTCTAATACGCTTCTTAATAAACATCGGTAATAAATATTTGTAGAAAAGCGAAATTATCACCCTTTGCAAGTCATCTCGGAACATTTCTTTCATAATTTGCAGATTTTATTGTAAAATAATTTAATTGAATTTATCGATCAAGTTTCTAATATACATTTCTTTTCTCTGCATACATCAAGTGTGTTGGATAAGATTTCACTTCACCTTCACGTTCAAAGACTCTATCACGCGATTACGATCGTTCAATTCTACGGTATAAACAAATCTCCTGGAACATAAGATCGGCTTTATGCAAGTGTCAGATCGATAATCAGCATGTGAAGGAGACTATCGAGCTAAGCGTAGGTAGGTAAATAGGTAGGTAAATCGATACTCCCCCCTCGCGGCAGGTAGAAATCGCCGTCGGGAGTTTAAATCGTTCTACGTGATTATAAATGCGACGTGGCGCAGCTTAAAGACGCGTAACCGAGTACTACGCGATGTACATATTTCGCGAAATACGCGGCGGAGATTTCACTTTGTCGATTCGCGACTTTACGCCCGGCTTTCGTATTTATTTACTGCACGCTTGTAATATTTGCTTGGCTAGTTACACGGCCTCGCTTGGGGCGTAAAATATAAATTTTCGACTGATTTACTCCGAAACTTTGCGAACAAGTCCATATATTTACGATTTGACATATAATAATTATTAGAAATACGCACAAGCGTACATATTAACTATAACTGCGCCATATATTCAATATATTCAAGAAATAAATAAAAATATATACTTATTCTCAACATAATGCAATAAATAATTGGAGCTTTATTGTCAAGAAGCAGAAAATTTAAGTCTTTCCTAAATTATCTTTAAACATTTCCAGTAGAAAAACAGTCAAGACCAACTGTTAAGTCTCCCGGCTATCATATGGAAATTAATCCGATGCATGAAAATTGATTGCCTACAAGTCTGCGACACACGTCGAGGAGAGACCTCCCGCGGTCGCCAGAACGTAGCCCTAATGCACGACGAAGGGCGCGATGCATCGCGTTTATTCGACCTAAAGCAAATTATTTCCCGGGGGATGATTTATCCCCGAGAAAGAGGCTATTTTAATTACGCGCTCGCGAGAGACCGCGTAATTACAATATTAGAGCAAGTTACACGGTGACAGCGGCAGCTGAGAAATTGCGTACGATGGTGGTCCAGCGCATGTTTCGCGGTGACACATGTTTCGCAACTTTTTCACTGCGAGCTATAATCAACCCATAATTTAATTCAAAGAGTTGAAGAACACGCGAAATAATGAACCTGTTAAAGTTTCCATCAAGAAATAAACTAATTGAAAAATCCCCAACGTTTAACGAGATTAAAATAAAAGATTATTATTCGCGAACTAAGAGATATTTCTCATAATTTCAACAATTTAATTATTTAACTATGAAAGAGAGAGAGAGAGAGAGAGAGAGAAGAGAGTGTGTGTGTGTGTGTGTGTGAGTGCGCGCGCGCGCGCGCGCGCACAAGTCGATGAATATATCATAAAGTACATATTTTCCGATTTCACATTATGCAAATGATTTAGGGCTGCTCGTAAGGGATTGAACATGTGTGCAGAAACTTGCCCGCGAGCAACGACATAAATGAGGATACGACTAATGTAAGAGTAAATAGATATATTACACTGTTATCAGTTATAATCTTCGTATGCAATGAAATACACGAGCTTCGTGTAATTTTACGTTGCTATATTTAAATTATGTGTGCAGGAGTAAATCTTCTCTTATCATAGGTCCAAAAAATTTTCATAATTTTTTTAACATTATATAAAAATATATCGTAATTATGACTATATTTTATAATTACTAAGTAATATGTCATTGAATGTGCACTTATACTCAATAATAATTTAATCAGGAAAGCAAAGATGCGATTAAAAAGGGTTGAACTCGATTGAACCTGCACGTATACACGCACGTGTTATACGCACGGGTGGCAAGCCACCGGGACGATTCCGAGTAGATAACACGCTAATGGAGTTTTAATCCGCGGGTAAATAATTGCTAATGGAGCGACAGGGCAGGGCGGCGTTTTCATAGAGGAACGAATTATGTCGCAGATGCATTGCCGATCACGTGACGATATCTTCCAGGAGGCTGATAAAAAGGCATCCGTCCTTGAACATTCCTGTGTAATTGAGAGGCTAATGGTGTATTTGAAGCTTGCGGGAGAATCTGAAGATTCTATCGCGATTTCTCTTTCTCTTCCTCTTTCTTTCTTTCTCTCTCTCTCTCTCTCTCTCGTAAATCATATAACTTTTTTGAAATATCGCTACTTTTGGAATTTAGATAAGATTTTAAAAACAGTTTGGAGCATAACTATTATATTATTTTATATTTATGTTAATTTTAAGGGGGATTTTTTTAAAAATAATTTTTCGCTAGACAATCAACAATAATTAAAAAGAGAGACGTATTTTTCATTTTCGTGGTTTCTTACGCACGGTAATAAAATCAGTGTAGCAAGAGAAAGAGAGATGGAGAAATAAATCAACAATCCATACGCAAAAGTCGGAGATGAACGAGTGAGGGAGTTAATTATCGCATTTCTTCATGATTTATTTTCATCCCGCGCCGGGATACGAAATTGATTATATTCCGTAGCTCGTCGAGATATCTCAACCACTCCCCCCGAGGTCTCGAAGGGTTAACTGCAGGATGTACGACGACGCATGTAGCGTTTTCAATGTACACCTGCGCGATGCATCTCTGTGAATGCTCTGTAATAATATTACGTTTATTTGATCGCATTAAGCCTCATAGTTCTATAATATCTCCAAGGATTTAACGTACGTCTTTAAAATTGTATGAAAAAATGTCATTCTTACATTCTCAGAATATCACTAAAAAATTAAATTTTGTTTCCAAAATATCGTAAAATATAATTATTAAACATTTCTAAATTATTATCTCGTAATCATATTTTTATTTTATTCCTCTTTATACATTTAACGTAACATTATACGTGCTGTATCTAGGCTGTCGCGGAAATAATCAAAGTATTATCTTTCACAATTTACCAATATTTTATTATATATTCACAAATGTAAGTTTAAGCTAAAAAAATAAACATATATAATTTGCATAAATATCACAGCAATATATTTTTTGTGAAGGATGAACGACGAAGAGAGAATTTATTCGGTAAACGGTTCACTTATCGCGATGTACAAACAAAATCACGTAGTAAAAGCAGTGTGTTTGCGGATGTCGAGAAACGACATGGCATTCCACGACGAAGGCCTCAATTGAAGTTTCACGGATGAAAAGCCCTGGTTGGGGCCAGCTCGCGCGGATAGAACCCTAGACGAGGGGCTACAGAGTATACGTTGTCCCGATCGAGATAGAAGAGATATATAGAGTTACCGAGCAAAGCTCTCTCGTGATCTTAGCCCTTGGCGCAATCGCAATTGCCCGGCTATCGTCGAATGCAATCGAGACCGGTATCCTCGATTCGCATACTCTTCCTTGCAACGCATTCTCTTCTTCTGCCCTCAAAATTCCCTCCAAAGTACGATAAATTTTTCCCGATAAAAATTTTCTTTCAATTTCAAGATTTGCTGTAAATATTCTAGTAAAAGGATGGACAAAAATATATCGAATTAAACTTATAATAACAACAAAATTGTTTCAGATATTGCGAAAGTGATCAAATTTTTATTCCAATTACGTTGAAAACATAAGAAATGTTTCTAAAGACAAGTTTAAATTATGATTCCCGTTAGCGCAATACGTATAAATATTTCTTGTACGCGTGTTATTTATTCGTGAAGGAAAATATGTCCTGCCAAATTACAAATGTGCGAAACAAAGTAAATTATTTGATATTCAACCTTAATTACTCTCTATTACTCATAACAATAATTAAGAGACCGCCCACCGAACTTGCGGACAAAAATTCACGCGAGAAGACGCACGCGCAGAGATTTCCTGCTTCCGATATTTCATCGGCGACGTGAACGAACGTTCCGGGGGCGTGCGGGAGCCGCCAAGGTTTCATGAATGAAATCTCGAGATCGTCCGATGTGAGGCGATACACTGACGTTACCGACCAGAGCCGAGTTCTTACCAGGAATCCTGAACGTACTGCAGCCAGGTGTTGAGACCCTGCTCCTCTAACGGGTGAATAAAATACACATCAAAGTTGTTCCGTCGTCTCTATCATCGTTTTTTTTTGTTTTTTTTTTTTTTTTTTTTCACGTTATTAAAATCCATTTTAATACGAACCATCGTGTTGTTGGTAATTCAATATTCCGCTTGCATTTTCATGCTTCTACATATTATGTATGTTTATGATGTTATCGTTGTTCAGATTATTGCATAATCAATAAATAATCATAAATCATTTAATAAATTCTTCATAATATGTATGTATGTATGTATGTTCCTAATATGTGTATTGTTTTCATACATACGTATCTAAAAGAAGTTGTGTTAAGATACGAAGAAATATATTTCTTACTCAAAAATGATATATTCATAGATTCAGATGTTTATTAAATAAATATTATTTATCGATTACGATTAGTATCATAAATGTAAAGATATTCGCATTATTTAGAGTGAGACGAGAAAATTCCAGGCTCTAAATGGCCGATCGTTTCGCTAATTAGGGACACTTTTGATTCAGCGATACGGCGAATGCTCACTTTACCCCGTGATAATTAAAATGGACGAGAGGCATATAGCAGAAGCTGAAATGATCACCCGTTAGAGAAGCGGCCCACGCGCTCCTGAACGAGACGTGCAGACTCGTTGTACGGTCAGGTGGGTATTATAAGAAGGTAAGGACCAATCGCGCGAGAGAGACGGAATAAGGAGCTAAAGAGGAAAAAGAGGAGGAGACAGAAGCCAGGCCGCCAGGAGTATATCTGATGGGCCGATTGCATCATTAGCGAGCGTACGTGCTCGCTAGCCAACTCGCTGGAGAGGAGCTAGCTAGCTAGCTGGCAGCCGATCGGCGAGCACCAATTAAATCTGATAGCAACGGCTTTTCGACATTCGATGGAAATGATGTAGAACTTTGATTCCGTGGGAGGAATCGGCGGTGAAATGTACCAAGAATCTACGGAGTGTCGACTGCGTGCTTTGATAATGAGCCACGTAGGCGGATACGCTCGTTCGTAGGAAATAGTTGGCGGTTTTCGTAACACAATATATAATATTTATGCTGAGAACGGTAAAGATTAGTTCTGCTAATCTCGTCCCTTCTCCCTCCGCTTACTTCTCGAAACGGATGCTGAAGCGGATGCTGAACACGATCTTTTATGATTACCTTTGTAATATGACTGCAACGCGCGCGTGTCTTTTACAGCGTCTTGTGAAACAATTATATTCCACAATACCGATGGAAAATAATATGGTTTTGTTAGAAAAGTAACTCGCTATCGAAAATCCATGACGTCCATACATATATAATGGCATGGCATCATGGGACGGCATTCCACAGTTTCGTCGAGTTTTTGCGTCGATGAGAAAAATCGTGATGAAGGAAATTGCACGAGAAAGAAAAGTGGAGGTTGTAAAAGGAACGTGAAAAGAGCCTGCGAAAAGAAATTCATTTCAGTTTGTGTCACACGGTGGCGAGTCTCTATACGTTACGAAGCCTTATCTGGTCTACGGATCGCACTTGGAATATATACGAAGCAACGATTTAAAATGAAGACGGTATTTTATCACGTCGCATGATCGATAAGACATTATTCCGGAACGGAGGAGCTGAACTGCTACGAAACTGCTCTTCATCGTTTGCAGCGAAAGAAATGGAGTTCGATGAGATATTAAGCGTCACTCATACTGACAATGAGTAGTTATCGAGAAGTAATTCGAGTACATATGTGTCGCGTACGATTTAATAACGTCTTTATATATATTAAATCGCGATCTATCGCGATCTATCGCGATGGCGCCTGATAAACGATCCGTTGAATCGAGCAGATTTAAAAGGAGTTTCAATCGCTTTGCTTAACTCATGATCGAGATATCGTTCAGTTAATATAAAGCAGTTAAATAATTTTAATTAAGCATTAGCCTTGATCAAAAATCAGATAAGCAAAGAAGCCAACAAGTTTTTAATTAAAATATTTCTCGCTCTAAAAATATTTTTATACATTTTCGATTGATCAAACTCGTCAAAAAATCGATCATTGAGATAAACGATCGTAAAATATCGTAAAATATCAAGATATATCAAGAAAAAACAAAGTTGTAGAATGTGCTATAAAATAAGATTTGCACTTTCTCGAGGAATTTTGCGCATCGCAGCATCGCAAAATTCCATGTCCGTAAAATTTCAATCGTCGAACAATACTCAAATTTATGAGCTTGAAAAGTAAAATATAAATTTTTGCCAACGAGATCGTTCATGTGGTAATAAGCTTTGTCTCTTATCGACTCGAATCATGTTTGTCTCGAATCGACACTCTGCTCGAGCGCTCGATCTCTCAAGTTCAGGATCTTTGTCAAGTTAAAAGAGAAATTTCTATTCGCTAAATAAAATATCCATAGAAATATTTCATAAGAAATTTCTGACAAAATAAAATGCAAATAGATGGAAAAAGATAATTTATTATTTTCTTATAAATTATTGTCTTTTCGAATAGTTTTGGGGCGAATATCAGAGTACATTATTTAAAATTGATTGATTAAGTTTTCACACGAAATTCGGATGGCTTTCGAAAAATCGATACGAGACGCGAGAGGATTCTAACGAGTTCTCTCGATTCCTCAAGCTTCTTCTTCAAACTTGGGCTGTAAAATCGCGCTCTTTACTTTTCAGCTGTATTCGCGCGAACGTGCATCTACATCTGCTTATGCAGATCCGCGATATCGCGTACACGTGGGCGGACTTGCGAGTCTCTCGCCCTGGGAGACCGACTTATCCCGACGGAAACTCGAGAACCGCGAGCGACGTATTCCGAAGATCACTTCTGACAGTCAAGGAAAAATGCCGAATTAGAAACTCTTAAAAAATGATTGCGACCAAATAATTATCATCGTTTGCTGCGATGATCGTCAACGGTTTGTATGCAACTGGAGACGGAAACTGCAAATGTCGCAATGAGTTTGAATCTACTTGTCGAACAATGAAATCTAAAGAATTTTTACCACTTGCAATTTCATGTTAAATAAAATACAAAAATATTTAAAGAAATGCAAAATAATAGTAAAATATAGGAATTCAGTTATATTTATATTTATATTATAGCAAAATATTTGATTTCATGAAAGAGATATTACATTTCTTAAAAATGTAGAGAGATATCTGCCCCTTCTCGTATCTAATTCTTCTTTCCATTCGTATCAATTTCATTGATATCTGATTGCACATTTCTAAAGAGATAATCAAAGAAGCAATCAAGAAGAGAATTACATCATTTGAAAGATTGATCAGCTAGGAAAGTAACGTTTCAACAACGTCTCTCTTTCTCTTAAACTAGGCCATTCCTCTAGAACTCTAGACGAACGATCGTGAGATAAAATATCGGCGACCTAAAAAGAAAGTTGACAATAGCGGGACTGATACGATTCATCTATGCAAAGCGTAGATTGCGCACGGTAAACTTGTTTTCCATTTGTAAAAGTGCAGATGCCCCCGAGGTAATAGCGCTTTGTGAAAACACGTCCGATATCTTATAGCTACGCATTACGTGCGTACGCGGCGCCGCGCCGTTTCCCGATGCCATCTGCGTATAGTCCTGATGCGCGACCAAGACGCGATTCCGCTCATTCGCGCGAATACTAATAATGCTTGCGCTAAGAACGTTTCTCCTGCGCAGTTACGTGCTTTACGACCTGCGTTACGCCGCGTTACACAGTCGTAATATTCGCGCGGGATGCATTGTATACTTATCGTTGCCACCTTAAACGGGCAAACCGTTTTACGTGAAACGCGAGACTACGTACACGATAAGTGAAACGTCGCGCTTCGGGTTTCTACAAAATTAGTTTGCGTGAAAAAGTTTATAATATAAATTGAATAAATATAAATTGAAAAAATAATTAAAAGCGCAAATGTATTTTGATACACAATTATTAAATATTGCACAAATTTTATATTGTAAATTAAGACAAGTATAAATTTCCACATTAGCAGCGTCAAGTTTAAGCAACCAAATTCCAACAAGTTATTTCAAGACAATGAGATAAAAATTGCAAACAATAAAGATTAACAGGCTCACAGATTAAAATTACTTGTAAAACGATTAGAACCTTGTTTTTTATTTGCGCTCCTTCGCTTGCTTCCGGCGCTTGGCTCTAAATGCCTTTCATGTTTTCCCGGAAAAATTGCAAAATTATAAACTCAAATTTTGAGTACGCGATCATCTCTATGAATATTTTTTACAATTTTACGTAGGTACAAGTTATCCTCGTATTACGTTCGTCGACTTCCGTCGACCGATCATTATTCACACATAATGCATGTACATTATCTGGCCGGGGTATGCGTGTTACATTGCCATTGTTGCGCATTATGAGCAGGTGGAGGAGGTGTGTCGCCGATAGGTTCTTTCTCTCTTTCTCTCTTTCTCTCTTTCTAACGAGAGGGGAACTTTAGCGTTTTACGAGACGAAACGCTTCGATAATGACCGAAACGCACGGGTTCCATTGTCGAGCGCGTGCGCAACGCGCACAATGAACGAGAAAAATATCTGTTATTGCGAACAACCGGATGTTCTGCGGTGCGCAAAGCGTAAAACTTTCTCAAAATGATCTATAACTCGTCGAGTACCGAAGAGATAATCGTCGGGAGAGCGCGCGTTGTTACGTTTTATCGTTATCAATTATTTACGCGCTATTAGATAGACTCGAAATTTGTGCAAAACTCTCGAATATTCGTGGCGAGACTCTAATGATACGTTTTTTTTCTATTTTTTAAAGTAAAATAAAAAAAACTTAAAAAAAAGAGTACAAAAATATTTTCACACATTTGGGAGATTAAGATTAAGTACTACACGCGTTGAAAAGCGCTTCTGCTGAACGTTTTGGAGCTTCCAACACAAACGATGATTCGTTCGAACGGTATCCTCGATCTTTTTTCTTCCCAATCTTCTCGTCTGCTCAAATAAAGACGGCAACTCGATTTGGCATGTGTCCCGATTAAGATTGTGTCGCTAATTGCGTCTCGCCGCATCAGCAGCCTGCGTGGCAGCGGCTATATTCTGATACGTCCGAATAATGTACGGTAGGATTCTATTTATTTACACTTTTTGCGTGTTACAATGGTTCCGAAACAAAGTCTACCGATAGAAAATAAAAACTTTGAAATTATAATCTCGAACCTTTTTCTTAACGCGCGCGCGTATGCGAGATCATTCTCTTTCTAAACTCCATAAATTTTTCATAAACTTTCGATGCCGAATTGTTTAGATGAAAATTTTAAAATTATATGAATCCTTTATGGATTCTATGGAATATATAATTTCTGATCTTTAATTCTACGAACCTTTGATTAGATCCTAACCTTTCGGTTTCATCATTCCTTTAGCTCGCACGACGCGCACTTGTGCCCGAAAACGCAGAATTTTTTTCCATTCGAATCTATATAATTATACAGATTTGCGGTTTCGAATCTATAATTTCACAGACCTGCCCTTTCTATAAAATTCCGCAGAATTCTAGTCATTGATAGCATCCGTATATAAGATATGATTTTATAGATTCTCCGAGTTGCGTATATTTTTTATTCAAGAATTTTTATTAAAAAATGTTACGACAAACAACCTTTTTTTCCGTAATCGCGGCGCTTCTCCATACAAATTCTTCCAGTAAGTTTATAAACAGTCTTATCTTTTGGCGCTTATCCCGATAAGAGCGAGATTTCACTGCATCACGAGATACGACCGAGTAGATTCCGATGAGAGGCACGCACATTAATAGCCGCAATTCCAGTCTTCGGCGACGGAAAATACGACCTTATTAAGGTGCTCCATCGTAAAATATCGGGCTTTACCGCGCTTTAAGCACGTCGACTGCGTTAATTATGCCGCTTAAATTAGGATAAGGCTCTGCTTTCCGATCGAACAAATTCACTAAGCAAAAGCACGCGAGCACATTCTTTTTCTACTTAAAAAAGAAGGTTGCTTAATTTACTTAACTGCGCCGCTTAATATTCGCATTCAATTCTGCCGCGGAACGCCTGCGTTGAGTTTTATTGCCTAAGAGTACTAATGTACTAATGTACATACATCGATGACACTGAGAATTACTATCAAGCCTGCAGTCCAAAAAGATCTTCAGCAAATCGCGTATATTACGAGTATATTGGAAAAATAAAAAATCGAGAAATGCATTTGTATAAAGAAGGAATAGAGCCATTAATTATCAAGATGATGGCTTAATTTCTCTGTCTTGTGAATAAAGCTTTTTCAAAATATTCTACATCTGCGATGATTTATAAATTTAAGTACTATACTCAATTACTTATTATTTCGGCGAAAATGTTTTACAAAAATTAATATCAATTAAATTATAAATTTATCTAATTTTACTATAAGAAAGCAAAACTCTAAAATTTTGTGACTAAATTTACAGAATTTTTAGATTTTTAGTGATGTGTATAAATAATTTATCTTAAATATAACATATATAATATATGTTGTTAATAATTATTTTTAGAAATAATGTTTGTAATTAATAATTATTTGTATGAATTATTAATGACAATGTACATGTCTTTCTGTTTATCTCAATTTTTTTAAAAATTTGTCTAAAATTGCAGATGGCTTCTCCAACATTACTATAATTTATTCCGAGTCATTTGACATTCGCTCGCTTCTCTAGCTCAACAATACAATCAAGATGATTTTGCAAGAATCGCAGAATCGTAGATATTGGCTCGAGGAACCTTTGACGCACAAGCGATGACGGTACGATTTAAAATTTACAATTCTCGATCGCGATACGCCTACGTTGTTCACGCATGAGCAGTCTCTTTCGCATAACTAAGGATAAGAGAGGAAATAAAGAAAAAATGCGGCAGTGGAAGATATATTTAGCTTGCAGAACAAGATTCCGAGGTTATTAACAGCGAGTTCCGATTGATACAATTATAATTAATATCGTTACAAATCCGAAAAGAGAGTGTACACGTGCTCTATAAAACGTAACAATATTTAATTAAAGCAACCAGATTTGCAAAACAATGATTGATTTATGCTTCCTTGTGCAAGCTGTCATCCCATGATTAGCATTCAATACGACGCACATCTCGTACTTGATAGTCTTTCGCTCTCTGACAGCTCGCGTCGATTTGCATATCTCTAAACTTTCACCGGTCAATAACGAATAAGCATCCGCGACTTTTACGGTTCATTATCGATAGTTTCGTCGAATTAATTTCCCGAGGAAAAATCACTCCAGTCTCCGTTCACCTCGTGAACATCTCGAAATCGCGAATACGCAATGCTGTCTCTCGTCGTTAATGTTACTCACTGAGATGTGTATGATGCAATTTTCTTCGATGCAAATGTCTCGGAAGCGATTTGCGATTAATAAAAAAATACGAAGAGACTCAGAAACAAGAAATACAGAAAGTTAAAGAATTAATATGTCATTAATAATCATTAATATAATTTATTTAATAAGTGTACTAAATAAGTATTATTAAAATACACGAAAATCTCATATTACTTTTAAGATAAATTAAATCTCCAAGGGCGATTAAATATAAATAGACCCGTCTCTGATCCAAAACTCATTTTTTTTGCATTTTATTTAAGACACGCATGATTGAACTCGTGTGTAAATGCGGCATGCGCGTTCGAAATGACTGTTTCCGCGATTGATAGTAATAATCTGACTGATGTATCAACCGTCATTTACGCCGCCAGTCCACATTAAACGGAGCGTATCATTCGCGGACGAGAGAAAGAAGTAGGTGGCATCTCACCGCAGGAAGTTAATTAACATCACGGATAGACAAGCCTCAGGATGAAGAAACGAGCTAGATCTAAATAAACGAAAAAAAAACTCACGTGAACGGCGCGTCATATCTCTCGTAAAATATCTACCTGCACTTATCTGAAGATACTTATGACGTATGCTTAAACGAACGTTCATTGCGTACAAGTATTCGATTTTTCAATCAATTCTCATTACAAACAAAGTCCATCATTCCTCCCCGCGTCATTTTTTCTTACAGAGAGAAAAAGAGAGAGAGAGAGAGAGAGAGAGAAAATAACATTCGTCTCTTCCAATCTCTTCCATCACACGAATAATCCCACGTGCAAAACTACATTGAGAATGTAACCAAAAAACAATCAGAACTTTTTCGAATATATTATAATATATTTTACATAATATTCAGAACTTACGATTTATTCAAGTTGTAGGTTTTTTGATTGCGTGTAGAGAGAGAGAGAGAGAGAGAGAGAGAGAGAGAGAGACATATGTAAATATTAAAAAACGATGATTCTTTAATATACTATATACATGATGTCTACTTAAATCTTCTAAAAAATTTCCTCATTTTCCAGGGATTTTTTTCAAAATTCCAAGTAAATAAATAGCACGATATACGCTATGTGATAAAACGGTGACAAAAAAAATTTATTCTGCAAATAATACGTAATAAATTAACTAATTGCTCCCACGAAGCCTGATGCCATCCCAGGCCTGCTCATCTATCTTAATCCTTTGTTCATTTTGAAGTTTCAAAAGTACTCACTAAACACTCCCGCGACATTTTGCACGATATTTCCGATTTCGATATATAATATGTTTATTGATACACGACATCTACGTTGGATCGGCTCCCGACTTTTCTCCTCATGTGTCATCGCACGAATGATGACAAAATCATCGCGTGCAGCGCGTTATAAACATACAAAAAATTCGACGGTACTTTTTCTCGGATAATAAAAATGTGTGTACAACGAAACAATCTGTCTTTGAATTCGCCACCACTTCCGACACTCCCGACACTTCCGATACTCCCGACACTCGCGACACTCGCGACACTCCTGACACTTGTTCGCGCGCAATGTTCCTTCCCCTCCCCTCCCCTCCTCTCCCCTTTCCGCAATCCGACTCACTATTTACGATAAATTCACGATTATTAGATATGTCTCTTGATAATCCCTTGTATCCGTCGACACTCGAGTACTCCTCGAAATGTTTTAGAACTCGCGATGTTCATCGATCGAGCAAATAGCCACCGAAATACGCGCAAAGCAACGACCGGAATCGTCCGCGATGTTTTTTCCGCGTTTAGATCATTCGACATCAAGGTAAATTTTCACGAGCCGCTGAAATTGTTTGAGCGACAAAAAGGATCACGTGACTAAAAATGAAGGTATCAATTTGTCATTTTTAATCACGTGATCCTTTTTGTCGCTTAAACAATCGGTTCCAGCGACTCGTGAAAATTTACCTTTAGTCGCATCGCAATACGTCACAAGTAATGTCATCCAATCAGCGTCAAGCTACTTCGCGCTACACGTGTTACTCTTACTCTTCTATATTCTTTATTTCAACGAAATAGCAATATAATAATAATTTGTCTCTAAATGGAAAAATATTATACTAGAAATTATTATATATATAATATTTGTAATGATGAATTATATTAACATTTATATACAAGAAATTACGCGCGATATTTTTATTCAATAATATTATATATAAGTATTATGTTTTACAATTATTAAAATATTTTGAGGCATAAATAAATAACATAATCAATAACAAACAATAGAACAAAGACATATTTTATCATTTTTATATACAGAAAGGGTCATTAATGTCTTTACACATAAATTTACGCACATATCGGAACACATATATTTTTCATACATATGCGTACAAAATATATAAATGTCTTGATATGTGCATAAATTCATTTGTAAAGACATTAATGACCCCTTCATATACACAATTAATTTATTACAGACGGCTAGAAATACGGACGTTTCACCTCATTGCTATATGTTTGATATCTCAGACGAGATTTAATTAATATTCTAATAATTTTTATACCATACATGGAATACTTTTTTGTAGAACTATTAGACTAGAATTTTCAAGTGCTTAAAATCTGGTAAGAAGTGCTACAAAAATCATCAGCGGACAAAGCAGCCTAAACTTGGCGTCTCAGTTTATCCTAAGTCATTTTTTTTTTTTTTTAATAGCTAAAAATATTTGTTTAATCTATCAAGTACTTTATTAAAAATAAAACCAAAACTTTCAACAATTAATGCATTTCCACAAAGTGAGTTTACCAGTTGCATACACACGGCTGACTGTTTAAAATATTATTATAGAGAGCAAAATCATCAAAAAGAAAATTTTCGAAAAAATAAATTCCAATAAACTTCTACAAGACTTTCATAATTTCTTTAGATAGAGGAAAAGAAATCTTTGAGAATTTCAAGTTTTCCATGCTTTTCTAGGGACGCCCTGATATATCATTTTCTTGTATATGTCATATAATTTTTAGTGTCTATCAAGCAATTTGAAAATAAAAAAGGAATCGCGACACGTAGAGTCGTACTATTATTAGCACTAAGCAGAGACGATATTACGTTTCATTGAGATTCGCACAACTCTCACTGTAATAGGCAACCATACATTATGTGAGCGATAGAAAAATTGAAAGCTTGGTTATCAGTGTGGCAACGAGAAAGAGAGAAAGAGAGAAAGAAAGAGAGAGACGATGTGCTGAATGATTACGATTTATGGGATTGTTCGTGGTAGCCTAGTGGCAATCTGGCGGCTGTCTCGAGCGTTCTCGCGGAATTTGTTGACCAGATCGTAAAGGTGCCGCTCGAACGAGGCATATCCGGATTTTACGCGGCCTTTACAAGATCGTTCTTCACGTTCGTCTTGCTCGTCAGGGATATGTTAAATTCTGATGCCCGTCGTATCGAAGTTTTCTCGGCACCTCGTGCCGCATGCTTGTAAATATCTTCATAACGTTTTAATGCGACCGGACTATTACGCCACGACACGCTCGAGTTATCTCGCGCAGCGAACTTTGTTTTTGGTGCTTCTCGCGTCGTCTCTCTCTCTCTCTCCGTTGATTTTAATTTACACGGTAGCGTTTAGCTTTTTGCCTGGCCTTTGCGGCCGTTACAAAGTTAAAGTTGTCCGACACTTCATTTAATCGTCTCTATCCATTTACGTTACGCATACTGGATTTGATCGTTGATCGAAATCGTTTATATGTAGTTTCATTCATGGTGTTTAAAATAAATTTATGGAGAGAATCGATAATGTAACATCAATGCTATATAGTCTTTTATGACATTTTTTTCTTATATATTCTTCCCAAATAAAAATATAAATAATATTATATTTTAAAAAACGATAAAAAACTTAATTCTTTTTCTAAAATTTTAATTTTTTTTCGAAACCTTAATTTTTAATTTGTTTTGAGATGGTTTAGTATAAGGAAGACAGGCAAGGATCGATGCAATATTTGACGTTCTAAATAACGTATAAATAACGTCGTAAATATAACCGTAAATTAAAATAAGCAGCGAAGGATATAAAAAATATTGTAGCTCCGTAAATCTCAGGCAGCGCTCTGAAATCATGGCTGCTGTCAGGTCGGATAAGTGCAGCGTACTTAGAGTATAGTCGGGATAAATATCTCGGGTTTTGCGTTAGAGTAAGATGAAGGGTCGCGCATTACTCTTCACGTTCGCGTCTCAGCTAAACGCAAGCAGGCACAGGGCTGCCTTTCGTACTGGCACATATACTAGAGCCCTTTTCTTTCTCTCGTGGAACCATCAATATTGTAATCAATCTCTTTAGACGCGTGTATAACGAGCACAAGTTGTCAATTCTTATCGTCATTTTAAATTATTTATAAAAAAATTAATTATATCAATTATAGTTCTTTCACGATCCGTTATGACTATATATAACAAGGTATTATATATAGTTAAAGCACAGTTTCTTAAATTGGTAATTTCATTATTTTATGAGACAAGAGAAAGTAGGATTATTTAATTTATGCACAGTTTATATTGTGGTTTTGTGTTAAATACAGCCCTGAGAACGAGGTACTTTGCAACTTATGAGAAACTTTGCAGCTATCAAAACTGGCGACGGGCGCATAAGCCACGTAATGATGCGATTTTCTCGTGAAAGTAATTAGACCTGTTAATGATCGTTATACGCGGCTTGACTTGTCGACCATTATTTATCGAAAAATATAAAAAGCGGAAAATTACTGGTTCTCGCATCAAGCTTTCGCGTATTTTTTTTTTTTTTTTTTTTTTTAGAGAGAGATTTATTTTAATAATAAAATCTAAACTATATAAACGTAAAAGAAAAAAATATGTATACACATATTAGATTATTAATTTTTCCAAGATGATGTGCAAAACATGAGTGCAGTCTCTTTTTTAATTTTACTAAATAAATTATATTCGGAGGTATTTGATATCTTAATTTCCAAATATTTTTCAAGCTGGGAGAAAATAATCGGAATTAAATATCTTTCCACATAGTACGCAATGACTATGGCATAGCGGACTACTTATTATATCGCAGCAAAAATGAAGCCAAGGACTGATAATAGTGTACAAAGAAAGCATGCAACTTGGAGGTACTTACCCTTACAGCCGTCCGCCGATAAGCCATAGTGGTCCATCTCGCAGTGATCGCACCGGAAGCCGACGACGCCAGGCGCGCACCTGCACATGCCGCTGACGGGATCACAAAACCCGTCGTTCGTGGCACCCACGTCGCAGTCGCATTCTCGGCAACCTGCAGTCACATTCCCGTAGCCTTCGATGCAGGAAGAACAATCACGACCGGTGAACAAAAGCTTGCAAGGACACTGACCGGTCGTCTGTTCGCATTGGACCGAATTGCTTCCAAAGGCAGAGCAATTGCATGCTAAAATGTAAACAAATTATAATATGTTTATAATATGTTTCATTCATGTATTTTAATCAACATAAAAATTTGTTTTGTAGTCGCAAATATTTAATCATCATTTTAAAAAAGTTTATGAGAATTCAATTATATGTGTAAATTTTCGTAATACGAATTTGAAATTGTAACATTCAAGTTCATTGTAAGAATTGTACTGCTTAAAATATAAGAGATATGAAACTGTTTGTACTCACGCATACAATTCTGTTGCAAAGGATTCCCGAAATGCGCCTCTTTGCATTTGTCGCACTTCCAGCCTTCGGTATTGCCGCGACATTCTAAGCAGCGACCCGTTTCCTGATCGCAGGCACCACCGTTGCAAGGACATCGCTGACAAGTACTACCGGGCGTCATAGGATTGCCGTAGAAGCCTACATCACAACTTTTAACCAAAATCAACATTAAAACTTCTTGATTCGATAATAACATTTTAATCAAAAATTCACTGTATGTTGGTTTGAAAAAAAAAGTGATCGAATTATTATTATGGTCGTTATAAAAAAAAAGCACAGTACAATAAAATATTTTTTTATTATGTTATTTAAAATATATATTATAAGTATAATAGTACTCTTTTAATAAGTTCTTTTAAATATGTATAAAGAAATTCCATAAAAAGCCATAAATTATTAATTTGCTTTGAATGCTCTAATTGAATCTAATTGAAACTAATTTCCGATTCCTGTTGATTTCACAGTTTAAGAAATTTTTATTTTAATTTTTTAATTTTTATTATATAAATAATTTTTTTTTCTTCACCTTTCACAATGATCTCCGGTGTAACCTTCCGGACATTGCGTACACACATATCCACTATTAATATCAGTTGATTCATCGAGCTGACAACTCGGACTGAAATTGTTGGAATCGATGGAAAGTGGACAAGCGCATTTCTTACAATCTTCGTTGGTGCCTCTCGTTGCGATACCGTAATATCCTGCAGCGCAACGATCGCATTTTGGTCCCGTTGTATGGTGTTCGCACATCTTCACGAAATTATACAGAAGATGCAAATTAACAAAATGATTGATGAGTTACAAATTAAATTTATGTCCAAAAGATTTAATATTTTAAAATTCCGAAAATATTTTTAAAAAAGTAAATCTACCGAAAGTAATTTGAATTAAAAATGCAATAAATATAATTTGAATAATTATATTTAAATAAGCACGAGAGAAAATAAAAAGAGCTTTAATTTTTTATTATAAATTATTACTAATTTTTAAAAATCTTTCTAAAAGAAAAAAAATTAATATTGTTATTTATAACGTGAATATTTTAAAAGTAAAGTTAAATCTTGAATGCTGAATCGATAAATTAGTTTACGCGATCGATGGATCTATAGCTGCAATTCGCAAGATCAATGCAAGTTCAGATATACCTAAAGTAATCTGCTATACCGATTGAAGAACAGTGAAACGTTTAGATCTTTTCAAGTTTCAGGTCTGCATTAAAGTCAGTTGCACACTGGAGAACTTTTCTTTCTCTATATCATATATTCAATTATCTATTTTTATTAGGAAAAATTTTGTTTAACTTTGTTTAATTTAATGTAAATTAATATTTTTAATAATTAATTAAATGGTAATTAATTTTTTATTAATTAATTAAATATTTAATATTAAAAAATATTTAATTTAATTTAATTTAATTATAAATTAATAAAATAAAAAATCTTATATTTATTTCTTCATACAATGTATTTTATATTTTAATCTTATATTTATTAAAGTAAATTCACACAGACACACACATCAGAACTTACCTCACATTCATCCATAACGAGATCACAAGACCCCGCGTGACTGTTGCAGTCACATTTCACACATATATGATGATCCTTATGATCGGAACCGTTGGTCGACACGCTCACGTATCCCCAAGCGCATATTTCGCAGGACATTCCCGTGTATCCTTCGGGACACTCGCACACTTCGACTAAATTCTCAGTTTCACCGTCCGGCGATAATTCGCCCACCGCTAATATGGCAGACTGGAGACTGGAAAAAGTAACAGTAATATTAATTAGTATAATTCAAGTTGAAATACAAATTGATAAGATAAATATTTGTCGAGTTACCTTCCCTCGATTTGCTCCGAATGATACCGCGCTCTTATCATCAGGTACTTTAGATCAGCGAGAACGTGCATCATCTGCGTCCTCGTTACAGGATCGCCGCGAAACTCGGTTCTCCTCAATCTCGGTTTTGTCGAAATGTCCTGGATTTCGCTTCGCACGTGATACCAGCCGTGTTCTCGTAGAGGTACTACGATTTCAGCTTCTTGACCATTGTACTGTTCCTCGCCGTACGCTATACGCATTCCATTGTTACCCTGAAAAAAAAAATTGCATGTTATTTTCCTCTAACTTTGAATTATAACGCGTGGGAATATGCAAGAGCTGGATATTTACAACTAGAATGACGCTGGGCTCCGTGGTAGGTTTGCCGCTAGTGTCGCCTCGCATGACAACCCACGTAACCGAGTACGTGAGATTGCTGCCGTACGAGGATATGCGATTTCCCGTGTAGATTTGTGGCGCCAACCAGAAAGGGCTGTCGTATTCGACCTCGAACGCCGCCACGGTTAACCATCCGTTGTCCGAGTCCAAGGTGGGGACGACTGGTCGAGACGCGTTCATGTCAGTCACCAACCAGTTCTCTAACGTAGAAATCTAAGAAAAATGAAGAAGAATTTTATTTTATTTTATTTTATTTATTTACGTCACAATAATCCACGTTATTACTGTTATTTTATTTGTTGCGTCATAGATTTTTGCATACAGGCTTAAAAATCAATTAGATATTAATCACAAAGATATTAAGGCGGAATTAAATAAAGATTACGCTTGTTTTTCAAAACTACAGTTAATAAGAGGAAGAAAAATAATAAAATATATATATATATAAAAAAAAAAAAAAAAACAAATGAAATATAAAGTTATTTAATTATTTTTAATTAATTTATATCCATTATAATTATATCATTGAGACTCTCAGTAAAAGTATATTTGGATAATAAGTTTTGTTTCGACAAAGTATGTGGATCGAGAAGTCTTATGCGTATTGCTTATTACAGTATAGGTTGCCTTTTTTTGCTCATTCGAATTCAATGCTATTATACTGTCAACGTAATTGCAGGTCTGCAATTTATCGGCAAGACCGATAAACTATAACTGTCCCTTTATCCAATTTATCGCGCGAGATGAGGACGTCGCTAAAGATAAACGTTTTAAAATAAGTGACATGCCCGCAGGAGAATGTCAGCTAATCATTTTGTATTTTACACCTGTCAACCTCGACACTCGACAAACCAGATTTTCCTCGATATAATATGGATGAATCTTGACTAATATATGTATGTAAGATTTTATTTAAAAGCAACGAGTTTTATTAACAGAATGTCTCAATGAACTATTCACTAAATATATCTGAACTGTCATGTGATGAAATAATTTTATTGCATCTCTCTTTTTTCTCTCTTCTTCGCGATTGTCATTGAATTTCATTTTAAATAATTGATTAATTTTCTCATTTAAAAAAAATCCGCGATATAAAAATGCAAGTAAATAACAGTAATATTACTAAACTATCGGAAAAGGAAAACAGATTTAAAAAATTTTTAATGATACGAATTTTCAGAGTTTAATGTTATCAAGATTTTCCAATACCTGAAAAATTTTTCTTTCTAATTAAATAAAAAAGCTTACCATGCTGTACGATAATCTCGCAGTGGTACAACGATCTGTCGCGTCGAAGCAATAGCAAGGTAAACAGCCCTCGAGATTATCCTTCGTAAGCGCAAAATATCCTGATTTACACCGATCGCAAAAATCCCCAGCGACGTTCGCCTTACATAAACAATCGCCTTCGCAGTCGTGAGACGGCAGGATCCCGCGGGAATCGCAGGGGCACGGCATGCAATCGGGAAACTGTCGATAACCGGCCGCACACTGATCGCACTTGTATCCCGAATATCCCGGCTTGCACTCGCAGGCACCTGCTACCTGTTAAGAGATTACGAAATTTATATACTGTTTACATAGATTAAGATTGATCGTGAAGAGGCTGCGCCGCGATCAATCGGAAATCATTTTAGGATAAATGATCAACATAAATCGTGCTTAGAATTATTGCGCGGCTGATATTTTTTTTCAATATTCAATGAAAGTAGTTACGATAATTTTGTACTATATGTAACACAAGAAAATTAATAATATCGTTTTTATTCCTAAAAATTCCTTTTCTTTATTTATAAAAGGATTAAATATTATAATTGACATAAGAAGAAAGTTGGAAGTTGGCGTAAAGAAGAAATGTTTAGAGTAAAATTTTAAATAATTTACTTTTTCTGCTGCAACTTTTTATAGAGAATTTATTATGGGGAAATACAAAAATTACCTTTCCCATACGCGTAAAAGAATCGTCAGGAGTGCAATAGCCTGTACTACCATGTACGTTGCAGTCGCAGGGCAAGCATGGTTCTGGTACATCAGGCGCAACGCCGTTCGGCCTGTAGTAGCCGATCTCGCACTTTTCGCAATTAATACCATCCGTATGATCCTAATTCAAATTTTGCAAATCATTATTTTTTCGATAAATAATATTGTACAATATTACAAAAAAAAATATATATTTTTAATATTCTTAAAAAATCTCGTTACTTTCTTAATTGGCCACTTTCATTATCAAAAGTCAATAATTATCAAAATATTTGTAAAATTTAGTTATATATATATATATATGTAATTTTTAAAAAAATTAAGTACTTTATCCTAATATTATCTTTTATGTAAATATTTGTTCAAACTATATTCTCTTTAAGAAAAACTTGACTTTGAACGTTTGAAAAGTGTGCAAAAATTATTAAATTAAAAGACTGAGAAAAGAAAAGAAATGAGCAAAAATAAGCTCTTCTTCTGTATTTACTTAATTATTCTCATATATAGAAAATTATTCGTCTGCAAAATATATACGTGCGATAAATCGCGCTCTGTTATTTTTCATCATCTCACCGTGCAATTGACGCACACGCCACCGCCTCGGTATTTCCCACGAATATCCATGGACATTCTCTCGTCGGCCACTTGCTGGTCGTATGTGCAGGACGTTGCGTGGCCGTTGCAGTTGCACATCTCGCAGTGAAAGCCCTTGCCAGCTGTGCCGGGCCTCCAAGGAATCTGATTGTACATGGGGCAGCATTTTTCGCATCTTTCGCCGCACGTGTGGCGCTCGCATTGGCATTCCTGATGCTGAAAGATAACGCGAAATGCACTTATCAGATGCCGCAAAACGTTCATGTTCTTAGATTACGTATATCTCCGCCAAGTCGTATTGCCAATACGTGCAATCTATTGTTCTTCTTGATAGGACAATGTAAGGAGGCATTTACCGTTCATGCTGAATAATTTTTCCCTAATTTCGATTACCCCTAAAAAAACGTTCGTAAGCATTCTTCCTTATCACGGAGTGATTCAGAATTTATCTCATCCGTTTTATTTCTCTGATTCATCATATTTTGACAACGCGTAATCTTTAATTACTTATTATTACGAATAAATTAATAAATTTTCATTATATATATATATATATATATATATATATATATATATATATATATATATAAAATTTAATTTTCATTATTAATATAAGGCTATGAATAAAAAAATTAAATTATATTTATAACCAATGTCAGTTTTGCTACTTAATATGTAAGATATGATAATGTAAAATACGTATAATAAAATAATAAAATAATAATATAGCACCGCACGAAGCGATTGTAAGTTATTGATTTGTTGATTATATAATCGTATGCATTATAGAATCGATGCATGCAACAATCTTACAAGCTATCCGGCTGCTTACCACGATTATTATGAAGTCATAAAGACGGAACTTCATAGTCGCGGTTACACTTATCCAAATGCGTAATGTAAACGATATGCATATATTCGTGGATAACTATATCACCGAACATAAAGTGAACTTTTCATTGCGTTGGACTTTATACATTCGGTTTACGAGAATGTCTCAAGAACCCAGTAAGCGTCATAATATCGCGAAAGTAGCGTTTGCAACCAGCAAATCATTCACAATCATAACAGTAGCAAAGATAAAGTACGAATATTACAAAGAGTAATTTTTAAATTCAAATATTTGAGCAGTTTATAAATTTTATTTTTCGATATCTCTTCAAACGAAAGACAACTGCATCCCTTTTTCGTAATATCGAAAATAAATATCGGAATATCTTATAATGTATAAAATTGTAATATAGATAAAAACAAAGAAGTGTACAAAAAACTTGTTAATGGCATCGTATAGTCTTTTAGCGATAAAATTAATAATTATTGCAAAATCATAAATGTCGGCTATTAATATTATCAAATAAATTCGCTTTCTCCGTCAGAGTTATCTCGATTGACTCTGCAATTATCGGGATGTATATACGTACATTGAATTGGGTCGAAGAAATCGCGCGAAAAATTAGCACGAAAAATAAATTGCGAGATTAGTGAGCCCCGATTTCGCCGTATTTCATGTCGTATCGCGTGCGGAAGAACGAAAAGGTTAACGCGACGCGTGTGGTCTTATCATTGATGTGAGAAGCGAACAAACTACTTGGCTCAATCGCGATATTCCTCCCTCTTTCTTCTTCTCGTTAACACGTGCTCGATATTATTTATTGCCGGCGATAATGACCACCCAGTCCGCGATCGGTGATCACAAGTCCCGGTTTCTGCAATTACTCTTTGCCGTCAATACTCTCGGCGGCATTTAACCAAGCCGAATTATATTTCATCGGAAGCTGTAATGTTCCGGGACCGTTATTCTCGAATCGATATGTCAGCCAATCGAGAAATAAAAACCCCCGGATTCTATAAAGTGCTCCAAGTGATTGAATGACCCGACCTTAATTTCAACGACAAATTCTTCGACCGATCTTTCTCTTATTAAAAGAAGAAGACAGTTTTCAAATTGTAAAACGATTGAAAAAAATATTATGTTCACGGAAATTGACAGTTTAAATATTAAATATTAATAAATTCTAAAGTATGTTTACATTTCTCATTATAGATCTTGAATTATACGCTGCTTGAAAATTGCGCGAGCATGCCTATAAACAATTAGTCTCGTGCAGAAATTGCTCCTCTAATTCATATGCATACCGAATACGTTGAAAAAAAAAAAAAAAAAAAAAAAAAAATAGAAATTATTAGTCGAAGAGATATTGATGGCGCAGTAATATAAATGACTGCATAAATGGCTGGGATAATGTGTTTTTTGTGGGAAGCCCAATGTTTCCAGACAAAAGCTTTAATGAAGCTAGAGGAGATTTATGTCACATAAATGAACCGCAGGATAATGTAAAGCGTTTAAATCTTCTACAAAGAAAAAGCATTAAAATCTTTTATATAATGAGAAGGAAATTAATATTTCTTCTATCTGGTTTCTCAACTATTAATTTAAAGAATTTTTTTCAATCAAGTTAATGAGATTTCACGATTTATTTTCCGTTCTTGAAAATATTTAAACAAGAATCGCAAAAAGATTAATTAATTACATGTAACTGCCCAGAACGCATTCTGGGATAATAAGGCAGCCAAAGAGACGTCAATGCTAAAATGACTGTAACAGTTGTATACGGAATTGATAGCGGCACAATGCTCCGCAATGTTCTCATCCGCAGTTATAGATAGACTAAAAACCGTCAACATCCCGTAGACTCATTGCGTGCGTTTCTTTTCTTTTTGCGTCTCGCTGTATCTGCCATTGCACTTGCCGCAATAATTTCTACTTCGATTCATAACAACGGACAGAATGAACTCATACTCGTGACTCGTATCGAATGAACGAACGTTGTGAAAATTCCGCGAATAAAATACTACGCGGAGTTCAATGTCCAATCCTATAGTGCGGTGCAGTGATGTACGAGATGTAGCGGAAATGTAGTGTTGCATCATGAATGACATGAAAGCTATCATATTTATACGCCTACGGTTTCGCGAAAAGCTTGTCCGATTCATGGAATGTCAAGGCACATTGGCAACGATACAAGAGATAAGCTGTGGAATTCGATGCGACACATTCTTCTGTCATTTTACAAAAGTTAAGTAAATAAAATTTCTTACGAATAAAAAGATCTTGTCGCTATATATACGAAATTTTGAATCTTGTTTTTAATTGATAAAGCTAAATTTTAATAAGTATAAAAATTTAATTTATTCAAATTTAATATTATATTGTGCACTCTAAAATTATACTATTAAAATGAGTAATTTTATTAATAATTTTGTTTATATTAAAATGTTATCCAACTCGTAAAATTTAAAGATGAAATACAGGTAACAATTTTGATTTTGACAAACACGTTAATAAAATATATTGTAAGGGAATAACGCCACTTTAAGAACTTTGTAAGCGCAAGTTATTACATCTTTCTTTAATTTTGCATTTTATCTGCAAAATAAGGCAATCGTGATCACGTTTAATGCCATTCGAAAAGGGGTTTTGTAATGCTTAAGCAACAATGTCCGTAATTGTTAGGAGACACGGTGAACTATTGTTGTCTATTAAAGCCAGCTGTATAGAACACACGACGAATGTGTCCATTCTCCGATTGTAAAGAGCGTGGATTCGTGTTTCTGTAGCTGCGAGGAAAGAAAATAGACAGGGGAGACCTAGCTTTTCGCGAAGAAATATGCTGCTGACGAAAGGAATTAATCACTTGCGCGTTGACTATTGTCTTCTCGCTCGTGTATCGTGCCCCGCACTATCTGAGAAACTACAGCACCCGTGTCCGTAATTAAACGTGAATCACCTCTCGGGATAAAACATAGCGTTTGCATTTTCATTCTGTCTCGCAGCGGCTGTAAATTTAGTTCGCGCCGCTTACGCGTTATTGACCCGCATTTCATGTGCTAAATGTGCTTGAGATTCACTTCACTTTCGCACATTCATTTTATATATTATTATATATACGTTATTTATGTTATTTAAAATAGAAATTACATTTCTATATAAAATAACATTAATATAAAATAAAAATAAATAGATAAATATTAGAAAAGTTTTCAATAAGATCGTCATAATATACTATACATATATACCAGAGTAAATCTTTTATGTAATATAATTTAAAAAAAATTTATTATCACAAATATAAATAAGTTGTTTTTCGCCTCGTAATAGGCGGCATGGATAATAGCTACAACGGCGTCCGTATAATAATCAGGTGACGAGCGCACGAATCGGGTCGTCCTTTGTTACGTGAATGAACGATTCTCACGGTTGTAATCATGATTCATCGTTCTATTCTCTATCTGCGGGATTCCCGTAAGGCACTTGAAACCGCGTATCCTAGAAACCGCAACATTGATAGTGACGAAAAAAAGCTAATGGCGCCTCTGAAAGTACTCATTCCGCACGATCGTGAAGGGACCTTAACTGCTGGCGGCATGTCTGTACACTACGGCTTTGCAACGGGTAACGATTCGAGAAGAAGGGATCACACCATTAGAGCGGTGTCGGCAGACAAAGGCCTGACAAGTTTATGGCACTTTCGACAGATTTATTTGCCGAGCGCCAAAGTTACTAGGTGTTTGCTTCTGACAGCCGCGACCAACCACGGATAAACACAAAAGTTCTCAATTTTTCCCCATCTTTTTGCGAAAAATAATCTTGTAAAGAAAAAAATTTCGGTTCTGATAAATCGATTCTGCCCAAGAGAAAATTATACTAATAGATGTGACTAAAGAAGCAAAAATTTCTTCAAATCATTATATAACTTTTACGATATAGGTATCATTTTGCACTTTGTTTTATTTCGTAAATTAACGACACTTATTATTGTATTATATATTTTACGTTAAAACGTTATATATAAATATTATATATAATATTCGTTTGCACACTTACTCTGTGATGAACGCTGTACAGACAACGAGACGCGTGCCCCGAGCATAAACATTGTCCTCCGATGTTAATTTCCTTTATCGAGTAAAAAGCACGTCTTTTGTCGGCGAAAGCCTCGCCGCTACGTCGAAGACCCTGAAAACGCAGTCGCACGTATCTTGCCTGGGTGAATTCCTGCAGAGTCGTACTGTGGTTCACCGCTCCGGGACGACCGCTCACCAAGTATGTGTGGATCTTTCAAACAAACAATTAAAATTCCTGTTAGAGCCACAACGCAATCTCCCGCACCGGGTGGTTCATTAGAATAGACATATCCATTTCTCCTTCCCTCTTCCTTCAAATATATACATTTATAAAGAATTAATGAAGAATTATAATATTCGAGAGGAGATGAATTTTACTCATAATCTATCAATCTATCCAAAAAATATCTTTCAAATTAAAAAATTATAACTTTATTATGGTTTTTAAAACTAATATTAATATATTTTTTAAAACAAATATTAAATACAAGAGAAATAGAAAGAAATAAGTGTGACGAGAGATATTTTGATGACTTGAAAAATAAAATGCCAACTTGATCGAAATAAAAAGAATAAAAGAAATGTTAATCGGATAAAATCAGATGTGATATCCATAACTTTGTGGCTGTTGAACAATCAGCGACGGTCAATTAGCGTCGGTGGACAAAGCTATTAAATTCCGGGGACGTGGGCAAAGAAGTAAATCATCCGTGAATGGCGCCGCGCGCTGAGAAGGGAACGGCAGCAGGTTCCGTAAATGGAGGGCACGCGGTACCTAATAAGGAACAATCGCTTGTGTATTTAGGATACCTTGCGATCTCTCACTGATTGCCGAATTTCGCTTTTAATTATTTATTCGTGCTTCTAACGACTCAAGTTACTTACGTTAGGGGTGTATAAAAATCTTTTTCCTTCATATAAATGCGTAATCTTTCATTTTTTGCATTTTTATATATGGTAATCACAAAAAATATATCTCAAGAGAAAAATGCCACGCGAGCGCAAGTCGCGAAGAAATAATATTTAATCGCTGAGAGATCAAAGTTGTCAGGCCGAAAGGATTGAAACGAAGACGCAGGTAAGCAATTCATACGAGCTCGCTCCGAATTCTCCGTAGCTCGGCTGATAATTAAAGCTCGTGCCTCGAGATCACGAGATCACGAGAGCACGCGCGATCGGTTTCGTGCGAGCGGCGAATTGTGATGAGGGAAAGAAAAAAAAAAAAAAAAAAAAAAAAAAAAAAGCGAAACAGGAACAAATGGAGAGAGAGGGAGAGAAAGAGAGAATCGATGATACAAAAACGGCGATCCCTACATTCCGGCCATGTACGGCGCTACCTGGCCGTATAAGGGAGTATCGCGTACGCACCTACCATAGGGGGGAAGAAACTTGGTAGCTTTGCACGCGAGCTGAACACGCGAGAAGGAAAGGTTTCGATGAATCAGAGTGTATTTCTCGCTATGCAGCAAACTTGTTGCACCCGCTGCTGTTTCGCAAGAAGGGATGTCTCCGCAATGTGAAAGAGGAGGTTCTCTCCCCGCGATAATCATCTCTTACTCCTTGATCGTACAAGTATTTTTTAAGGACGCGCCCGCGGATACGCGAATGGTTGAAATAATGAGGAGATGATATCGGAAATTTCTGTGTCTCTTGTACTTTAGTATTAAATGTAGTAAATGTTAGTTCATAAAATAATGTTAATACTATTGGCAGTAAAGTTACGGGTTTATGTATGCCGAAGGTACTAAAGACGACAAGTTTCCGTTAAATAGAAGAGAATGTTACGAAAGAAAAAAATAAACATCAAAATGCATTAAGAAACAAATATTTGAATAATTTATAGAATTGGGCTGAAAATGTGATAATAAGTATTTATATAATATTGAATTTTTAGAAAAGAATTTTTTTAATTTTCAACAATTAAAAACAAGTTTACTTTACAACTCGACTTTATCACACACGCAATGAATGGATTATTTATCAAAGAGCAATGTCCATCCATTTAATAACTCGTCATGTATAGCGCTAAGTATAAAATATAACGTTAGCACGATTACATATCATTATGTCTCGCACAGATATAATTATACACCGTTTCTTTAATAACTTTATAACAGAAAATTAAAAATGCCGCTCAATGAATAAAACAAATCGAAAGACGATGAAGGAAGTGACTTACAAATTTTTATCGTGAAAAAACACATTACTCGCGGCAAATTTATATGAGAATGTTACTCGAGGATAACGATAAATAGGCGAATGTTAAATTATAGTCGCGGCAATTACATGTGACGCAAATCCAAAGTTATCGTCGCAAAACAGTGCCAATCGCGCGTCGCGCGCGCATTAATCCGCGCAGGGTAGCTGATATAACAGCATAATGATGATAGCAAAAAACTTTTGTCTCGCTCTTAATGCATTGCGTCCAATATCGTTGCGTGTCGCGCGTTTACTATAACGGTTCACTAAAAGAAATTAATTGAGAAGTAACGGTTGATACGTATATACGTGTGAATTGAAGCAATTATACAGGATGTCTCAAAGCTTTTATTAAGTTACCTTTAATTTAAAATAGATTTTTCATAAATGTGTCAAAAATAAATGTGTCTAAAAATAAAGATTAAGAAATTAGATTTAAAATATATAACGAAAACTTAAATAAATTTTAATTTCAAACGTAGTTTAATGAAAAAAGAAGAAAAAAGAAGTTTGTGATAAAACATCAAAGTTGAAATATGAAAATAATTTTGAGACACCCATTATATATGTAGTTTTATATCGAGGAAGCGATGTCCGGTCTCCGTCACTTATTAATGATCTTAAGGCGCCTCCGCTTCGCAAAAAAAAAAAAAAAAAAAACAGTGAAAACGTGGGAGCGAGCGAGAGGGACAGAAAAACGGGATCTACCGGAAGCAAACGGATCGGTAGGCAGCTCCGTTGCCTGTAAAATCCGCACTCGCTAATCATCCGATCGCGGGGCGTAATTACACACGCGCGGCCGCATAAAACTGACGATAATTAACGACTCCAAGGATTTTCGCAAGGATTATTGATAATGCTACGGTTAGACGCGCTCGTAAGCGGAACGAAAGACGCGAAAAATCACGTCGGTGAGTATAAACGCAGCTCCTCGTTGCATCACGCGTCTAGTTAGCATAATACCGCTATCTGTTTAATTAATAGTTTAAGCAGATAGAGTTTTCGAAAGACAGAAAATAAATAGAGGCGGAAAGTGTCACGATATCTTTCATCTTGAATAAAATAATTGTTTCATTTAATTTTACCGCAAAAAAAAAAGCATGCACCGTAAAAACTGTTTTATTAAAGATAAAATATTGCAGCGTGTGTTAAAAAAAAAAAAAAAACGTTGTGACAGTGTCTGACATTTAAATATTGAATCATTGTAATGAATGAAAGATGAAGATTTTTTTCCGCCAATTAAACAGCACGGAGATGCGCCGATCGATAGCCTGACATTTGTATGCAAGATATTATTAGAGATAGATCTTTATGTCAGTTTATAGTTGGCAGTTAAAGGGCTCAGCACGAAATATGCGCTTCAAAAGTGTTTTTGTTACAGGTTAATTATTAGCGCTTGCAACACTCGACGTTGCAATAAATGCGTTGCTCTATATTTGTACGTGTTAGCAACATAATTGGATCGTAATGGCAGTCTTTTATGCATCGATTGCACGATATTTTTCTCGTGTTTCCCTGGTTCTATGATGTTAATAGATTTTATGCGAAAAGTTATAACGAGCTGGCAAGCGTGATGTAAGAGCGGCCCGACAGCTTTATTTTGTGTATGAAAGTCTATTCGATTGGTTTAATTGCATTTCCTATTAGAATACGTAATTCTTATTATTAAAATACATAAAGTATTTAAAAAAAAAAAAAAACTAAAGTAGAAATAAGATTAATATCGTGGAGTTATATTTTTAATCATAAGAGATGTTAAAAAATGCGCGTAAAAAAAGAAAAAAGCTAGTATATCAATCAAGCATATTTTTTAAGCTTTACGAAACGTATTCTCACCTCGCCATTCTCCATGGGGGTTGCTCTGGAGTACTGACTGGCGCATATAACGTCATCGTCGTAAACGGGTTTGCCCGTGACAGGAGGTGCAGAATATCTCGTCCAACATTCTTCGTCGCTCGGCGCGTAATACTGCCACGGTTGAAAGTTCTCGCCGTCCAAAGACTTTTCCAAGATCCAGGCCGCGGGTCTCGGTGAATTCGCGGCCTTTACTATCACGTGCTCGACTTGATAAATCTAAAAAAAAAAAAAAACAAACAAAAAATGTCAGTTAAATCATCAAGATAAAGTATCAATCGTTCGACTTCATATACGATTATTAAACGATCGTACAACATACACATAGATATCATTACAAATTTTAACCCAATAGATTAATATTTCTTATTTAATTAAATCAAATTGAAAAATCGCGTAGTTCAGATTTTTCAAAGAGAGAGAGAGAGAGAGAGAAAGAGAGAGAAACTGACAATGAGTGAAATCCGTTTTATCCTCTACATCCGCGGCTGTTTACGATGCGTCGAGATAAAAATCGCGAGGTCAATGGCGGGGTCCGGATTTGCGGGTCTCCTGCGGTCTCTCGTCGGGAACCCCGCCGAGGTCCGTCCGATCTCGCGACGGATAATTAATTTCGAGCAGCCGCAGATTGCGCGCAGAACTACCTGGTGCCAGTATCGCTAACGCCCCGTCGTGCCGACGAGACAACTAAGAGGATACAATATCACCGTAATGCGCCACCGTGTGTCGGTCTGTCTCTTTCTTTTCTTCTCGATCAATGTCCCATGAGAGAGATAAGATCTCGCTCCGTTCGGAGGCGGATGTTGAAACCTCTGTTAAATGTCTGCGCGTGAATCGCGATTCTATATGCGGTTCTGAGTAGACAAGCGATGAAAATCAGCCGCTACTTCCTACTTTCTTTTACTTGTCTTTCCGAATCAAAATTTTCAACTTGTATTTTTATAAATTCTGAAGAATTTTTCTGAAGATGTTTTGAGGTTTTATTTATATAGAAAATGTATTGCATTGAGCTCTACTTTGTACCTTCGATAGACAGTAAACAAACATTTTTTCACTTAAAAGTTTAAAAGAGAAGCTTTTGATAATACTATATAGATTAAAAAAATTAGTTTCAAAATAGAGAGAATGATTTGACTTGAAATGTCAAAATAAATGTCAGACTGAGCGTTGAAGAGAAAAAAAGGAGCAGAAAAATTTCGACTCGGAATTATTACTTTCTCATTGTGTAGCTCGTACTAAAATCGAATATCTTCACGTAATAAAAGATGAGTGTATAAATATCTCAACGTTTAAAATTTCTCGACAAGCCTGCAAATGGCGTAAAAATATGAATTTTAAAATGCAATTCGGCGTAGGAAATCGTAAACGCGACGCACACGTTGGCGAGTTATATTTCAGTCTCGTAGATGAGCATGACATATTACAGAAAGCTTCGTCAAATGTTAAGCGCATGAGTGATACGGCATGTATATTATCTTCAACTGATATATTACATGGAATTTTAGATAAACACTTCTTTGTTTTACATGACTTTATCTTTGTCTTTGTATATCTTAATCAAAATTTGGAGTCTAAATTAGTCGTCTATTTAAATCGCTCATTAATTTAAATTAAATAAAATGTAAACAATATGTTTTTTTCTTGTTTTTACTAAATATTCCTTCATTCATCGATCAAGATATTAAGATTCTCGAAAAATCCCTCGAGTCACGGACAAGCGTACAAGGATATGCAAGTCTCATGCGTCTTCGGACACAGTCGCGATTTAACAAGACAGGATCCTTCATCCTGCGCGCTGTCGGCCCGTGTCTTTGTCGTTGTTGCTGTCATTGTGCTCGTTGTGTCGTTACGCCCGCATTGTGAGACCGAGACCGACGCCCACTTTCGGACCATAAAGACAGATCGCATGTTCGCGATACCGGCTCCGTTTCCTTCTAAGGACTTTGTCCGGAACGGTCGATTCGACTCGACTTCAATTATCCGGCCCTTTTTATAATACTTCGTAGACAAGGACGCGTGATGTGCGCGAATGTGAGAATCCCAGTCTACCCTTTGGATATTGAAGAATCGACGATGACGTATCGATATGTAATCTTGAATTCGCGCATGACCAATACCTCTTTATAAATCATACATGACACGTATCACATCGACGTGACAAGGGGCAGCGTTAACGAGAATACTCGAGGATTTCGATTGACTGGTTTAGCGAACGTATACCTATGCGCGACAGCAACGTTCCAGACTACCGAGGAATCTATATTTACGCATCAACATTGCTGTGACAGGAGAACAAAGAAAAGGAAAAGCGTGCTATACGAGGCTATATCTTTTCTCACCCGAGGCTGCTCGCCTTTTACCAGCTAAATATTTACGTTGGCCGCACATGCTCCTCCTCTGGTCTTCCAGTCGGTCTATCGCGTGCCTCGTCATATGGGGTAGGTCGTAAGTAAACTGTAAACGCATTACTGGCTCAAGGTTACCCCCCTCCCCCACTTGAGAGTGTTGGATATCCATCGTGGAATGGTATATACATATATATATATATATATATACAAAAGAAATTCAGAGTTTATCGCTGGCGTGCACGACAGAATTATCGACAAAGGATGAGGCGTGTTTAAACGGATGTCTGTCTACGTGCGCGTCTGACTTGTACGAAACAAACGTTATTGGGCTATCATTAAAGGAGAATAAATGTGAACCAGAAGTTATAGATCTTGAAACATTATGAAAAGAGAGTCATGATTCTGTGTGTGTGTTTATGTTTTCGCCTTTATAGTCTTTTCACTCTTCTCGTATTCCTCATCAAATGTGACAATCGATGCAAGTAAAAAATTATTGAGAAAAAAATAATTTAATTTCTTTCAAAAATTTATACATTTAGTGAAAATTCAATTTTCATTTCTCGGGAATGATAGAAAAAAAGAAGGAAATTAATCTTTTTCAAGTTGATTTTTATGTTCGGAAAATTTAATTTATATATATTTATATTTTTGGAATATTATTGCATGCTGCAGAATGACTCACGTTATCGCGTGTCGATACTCAGTGGATGATATTAAGAAGGTGTTCCAGAGCGGAATCACTTGGGGTCAAGGGGCATATTTGATAGAGTTAACGCGTGTAAATACTGGGCGGGATAGCCTTGCAAGGAGGGACGTTAAGGGCCGTAAGTAATGCACCTTGCCGCGACCGTCGATGTATCAGTGGCGTAAAAACATTGCAATCACAATTGGCTGAAATCGTTTTTTTTTTTAATGTTTATTTGCAATCAACAATTAAAAACCAAATATATGTCAACGCGAAATCGCAAAGTTTGACATTCACGTAATTCAATAGTAATTGCGATACAAATATACTCCATATGATAAAACTATTTTCAATTATATATTACAGACTTAATATGTCTAATTAACACAGAAGAATGTCACGTTAAAATTAATTGTAACGTAACGATCACAATTTCTTGTTGCACATATCGTATGTTTTATTCTATTATTAAATCGAATAGGATATATCCTTTCTCTTAAAGAAAGATAGAGACTGACAATTTTTAGCTTTCCATTTTAGGTATAGCGGCATCATTTCTTCTACGAAAATGAAAAGTAGTTACACTCAATCTCGCGCTCGATATCCGAGAAACACGATTATGTTTTGCCTCTTTAACCTCTGCGAGAATTCTCGAAGCACCGGCTACGTAACACGAGGACGCGGATGGCTCCCACGATCACGAACGACGACGGGTTCTGGCCGCCTTCTTCCAAGATTAAACGCATCCGCAGCCTTGTAAGGATGCGTCTGGCATTAGCATCGGATGACAAAAATGGCTTTACAGCTGATGCTAGATGAAGAAAGTCGATAATGGCTTAAAGGATCGATAGTCCTTTTTTTCCTTTCGACGACGCGATCAAACGTAGATCAAGGACGATCCAAGATGGTCAAACCAGATATCAGTTTTATGTCATATGCCATCTAAATGATATTTGTAAATTATGCTATAGTTGAACTAATTTAATTTTAATTAAAAAAAAAATCACCCAAATATATGGTAACGCGCTTTGTTTAATTTTTAAAATTAAACAAAGCCAGTATTAATTATAAAAAAAAAGAAAATATTTCTACATCATTGGATTATTTTCATCTTCTATCAGACAACGTCTTAGTTGTTAAAAAAAAATACATCAATCTTAATAAAAGCATTTCAGAGTAATTTTAATTATCAAGAAAAACCTTTTAACTAGAGAGAAAATTACTAACCGATCCAGAAACACGAACGAAATAGAACAGATATCATCGGAGGAGAGTCAACTGGTCGAGATGTGAAAGCGGTAGGAGGAAGAAGCGGTGCAGCGGCAAAGAAGAAACTAGGGAGTCGGTATCGTAAACAGATCTCTCGCGTCTCGTAGCTCTTATCCGCGATGGAATCTCGAAGAAGGAGCGACACCTTCGCCAGTAATGCTCGCGTGTTCCGGCGCGTTTACAACCGCGTTTTATACTTTCACGCTCGCTGGCAACAATCGGTGCGTTCGGGAAGACACTATTAGCGCTAACAGTGTCGTTCTATCTTTATTACTCATTAAAAGTTGAACAAAGATAGAGCGACGCTGTTAGCGCTAATAGCGTCTCCCCGAACACGCCTAATACGCGCGCCTAACATCGTTTGCGCGATCCGCAATAATGAACGGACAGTGACGAGCGTGTAATCTCGGAGAACGACTCGAGATATCACGATCGATCGAGTGTTAATGGAACGGGATGAGCGACAATGAAATGTGAAAGTCTGCGATCACGATTTTGCCGGTGATCTATCGATGGTTTTATCTAAATGGTCAATCGATGTCCCGCTTCGTTATCGCGAAACAAATCGCAAATCGGACATGTATACGACTATTTTATTCTTACGATGCCGCAAGAATAAAATAGTTGGATTTAAATTTTATTAACACAGGTTAAATAAAATATAAATAATAATATTATTATTTTGATTTTAATTTTGATTTTAATTTTGATTTTAATTTTAATTTTAATTTTAATTTTAATTTTGATTTTGATTCAAATGTGATATTAATCTTAATTTTAATTTGAATGGATTTTGATTTTAACTTAAAATTCTGGATAAAAATAGATTGACAGGTTTGGTTTCAAGGAATTATATATAGATTATATAGTTTATGTATGTATATGTTTTTGTATATAGATATAGATATTTATATTTATTATATTTTCTATATTTTTATGGAGTTATTTTAGTTTAGTTTATTTTATTTTATTTTATTTTATTTTATAGGATTTTTGGATTATATTTGGTAGAATTAGTATAAGCGTACTCACATATGGTTTATAGAATTCAAGATAAGAAATGGTTATATGTAAGTACGTAAAACATGTAAGCTGAAAGCCATCCTAAGCCAAAAGGCAAGGATTAAGAATAAATAATACAAAAAAAAAAATTAAAAATATTATTATTTTATTAAATAATAATATATCTCTAAAAGGGCAAACAAGATAAATGTATTACGTGATGCGTCACAAGATTAATAGCTAACAAAGTTTATAATAGGTTACCGCGTTGAAAATTCAACGATAAACAAAGAGTTGCCAGTTGCCACACAGTGTGGTGAAGAAAAGTCATCGTCGTCGCAAAGATTCTCACGAAGTAAGGAGAGCCTTGGCCACCCCTTTATGGACGCAACGCGCGGGACCAACGTTGGATCCCCATCCTTTTTCTCGACCGAGGCTAAGGGGCATCGCTAATAAATTGGCATTGCACGCTATCTCGCCGAGTCCGTAAATGGGGTGCACTAGCAAGAAAGTTTACCAGACGGCCGGTTGTCGAAGTCGTTATGGTTAGGTTCGAAGTACTTCGAGTTGTCTGGACCTCGTTCCTCGGACTCGACGAGGACGAGGAGCGGTGAAGTGCTCGTTGTTGTTACAACTAATCCCGACTCTGTTTCTCTTCTCTTTAATCTTTTCCTGTGTGAAAGCACCACGCGCCACAGTAATAATGATTTACGCACGCGATTGTCATCCGCACCTCGCCTTGTTTAGCGAGTTAAGTGAGATAATGAAGGAACGAAAGTGCTTGTCGCGCGCGTTCAGCGCAACTATAATAAATGGCGTGTTAAACATGACGTTTGCAATAAAATAACGTGCATCCTAGCGAGAATACTATACTGTCGCCAAGAGTAAAAAAAATTTATAAAATATGAATTTTACTTAATTATCCCTTCGTAAATATTTAAGTGTCACGCGTTCAGCGCAACTATAATAAATGGCGTGTTAAACATGACGCTTGCAATAAAATAACGTGCATCCTAGCGAGAATAATATACTTTCGCGAAGAATAAAAAAATTTATAAAATATGAATTTTACTTAATTATCCCTTCGTAAATATTTAAGTGTCGCGCGAAAAAATAGATATAAAATTTTCGCAATTTTATTATTTTCTTTTTTTCAAACACGTCGCTGCACGATAAATCCGTAAATAATTTTTTTCTCTCAATACCGAATATCGTCTATCGAAAAGTTCACGTCGATGGAAGGATGAAACAACAAAGTAAAGTATGTGAAACAAAAGCGATTCTCTTGCAAGACTGACGTCTTTCCACTCCCACGTGAGTAGAAAATTGAAAATTTATGCCTATCACAAATTCTCGTAATTGGTTGAACAACGTTTTAATTAGATCCCATTGGCGAATTTTTATATAATTAAAATTGTGCCTCGGCTCTATATAATTTCATCAAGTTATTGAGGAGAAAAAAAAAAAAAACCGTTTATACACAAAAGATAAAAAAAAAAAAAACATCAAATTAAAATTAATTTAAATAATAGATAGATCAAATATTGTACATTATCAAATTTCATATCGTAAATATAAAGATATTATTAGTATTAGTTTATAAAAGTATCTTTAAGCATAATTAAAAATTAATAAATTAAACTGTGGTTATATAATTTAAATCAAATATATAAAATGTATTCTGATCTACGTCTTCATTTCTCTCAACAGTCTTACATATTTATGGATAAATAAATTTTTTATTTGTTGCATTTATAAGCATGCGTAATTAATTATTCTAAACTGTCGCAATATGAAATTGCATTTTACATTTAATCATTAACATGAGATCTTAGGTAACCTAACCGATGCGCGCGATATGCAATTAAATGACTAGCGCCTGATATTATTCATTCAAGATAGAATAATTGGATAAACGAATCAATTAAATGTCGCCATGGATAAGTCAATGTAACGTGTTATCATCGATCGCACCGGAAAATGTGTTGCGCGGCAAGTACGCGTGCGAGATATGTTATTAAATCAATCGCTTATTGCTATCTTTCTTTTAGGAACAGTGTACCTATAAAAATATTCAGGGAGTGTCCGACAGACAAGATTCCTTTACTATTTAAATATATACTCGATCATAACGTCGAACACGCTTTCCTCAAATTGAATCGCTAACATTCATCGCTAATAATATACGGACGGAAGTCACGCGAATGTAAACTTTACTAGAATTATTAATTAGCTGTTCTTGCACGACTGACTTGTATAAGAAACCGCTGACATGAATCGAGCCTAATGAATTCTAGCTTCGGGATATTTTCACGCTCTATACAGTGTTATTACACGTTATCTCCAACATAGTCTTACGCGATTATTAATGAAATGTTTGAAAAGTGCAGCTTGTCAAACTTTTCTTTGAAAGATAATATGCAAATTTCATAATTTAATAATAGTATAATTTTACGGCTAAAAATATAATTATATCACAATGTAAAATCTTAAGAATAAAACGCTACAAAATATAAGATAAAAAAATTTAATCTAAATACTATAACAAACGATCCTGTTATGTGTAACGATTTTATTCTAAAAGTCCTTGTTAATATTCTGCAATCGCGCGCGATAATTTATTAAATCAATACGTGCACAAAATTCTTAAAGTTAATCAAACAAGCGTGTTTTCGCTTGATGCAACATGTACCGTAATATATAGCATTTCTCCTCATTTCTCTCCTTTTCTTCACAGCTAGCCAGCTTATTCATAACTTATATTTTGATGACACGTCATGTCACTGCTACCAGTCTCGGTCCGATGCACTGACAATATATGCATGAAACGATTTGATTTATCGAGTAAGTATCGCGTTACCATCACTAGAATGTGGACGTATTAATTGCGGATGGATTTAAGGTAACGCGAGATGACATAATCCGATTACCGGGATTCGTGTCAACGAGACGCAAGATTCGTTGACGATCTGAAATTTCTCTACTGAATATAAGATTACTAAAAGCCTTCAAGGCTGCGAGGGATTCTGCGTTTCTTTTCTCTCGACGATCGCGTACATGTAAACTGATATTATTCAGCCGAAACGGCTCATCGCGAGTGCTGTCCAACATAGATAATAGATTATTGTTTGCACAACCATCTGATCGAAACCCGAATAATAAAATTATTCACAAAGACAAATAATAAATGTAGAATGATTTATATATGATGTTGTTTGTACATTTTATAAACAATATTGCTTTAGTTTAATTATTACAATAAAACTATACATGAAAAATTTTATTTTGTAAGAAAAATCTATGGAGTAAGAAAAATTACGAAAATTTCTTTACTTTTTAGCTTTCCTTCATGTTTCTTCATTTATTCGTTATCGCTTATTAGCGAGCCAGACAAATTAAGATTGACGTGATAAAGGAAGATACGATTTTCATGGACGACTATGTCTGAAATCAAATTCTTACGTCGATCGATAGGAGCGAAATCGAATTATGGGAAACGTCGCCGAGGGAAATGATTATTTGATGAAGATAAAATTCGATTGTACGTATGTCAGAGTCTGCAAAGAGGGAAGGTCGGCAAAATTGGATTTAGACACGTACGTAAGTATAAGCTGGTGCAACGACCCCGCGCGACATTATGATGGAGCAATTTATATCGTTACCGAAGCAGCAATTTGACCATGTATTTTGCCTCGTCGTGTTATTACCTCGACACAGGATAACAAACGGAAAAATATAGTTGCAATATCATTCGCTATTTATTAATTGCAAAACAATATATAATTATATCGCCAGATTGTTAGCTAAAAAAGTAATCAAAAGAAAACTGATGAAAACATGTATGAAATAAAATTATGATACTTGGATTCTCCAAGTGAACAAATTATTTTCGCGTCCATAAAAGTCTCACATTAATTTCTGAGATAAAAACTCATATGATATTTTAAATGCAACATATACATCCTTGCCTCATTAATTTTAATTGGATATTTGACTCGGTCCTTACGCGATCTGAGATATATCATATTAGCATATTTACTTCTCAAAGCAACGGAGAGCACACTCGCTGTATTATTTATGCGGCGAATTATTTGCGTGGCGGGTTACGATCGTCACGATACTCTTCCCTCCCGCGGTTCTCGAAGTGAGAATTCTCGCGAGAGCGCCTATAATTTGAAATCTTCGGACTTGACCGACACCGCGCGGTCTGCCGCGAAGAGTCCCACCTTCTGGTCTCTTGCCAATCTCATCTCCCAGCTTGGCCCGTATTCGACCGACGCGACGCGACGCGACGCGACGCGACGGTTGCCAAAAATCATTTGAGCGCGCGATCGTGTTGCATCGTGGATGCAACGCGCAACTGTTTTCGTCGCGCGTTAACTAGAAATCGTGATCGGCGCGCCGGTGAAATTAATCCGGAAAGAGCAAAACAACCAGGAAGTAAATACGATCTGACATAGCAGAATTTCTCGGAAGATGCGATCTCTCCTTTATCAGTTTTCTATTTTATTAATTACACAATGTAATATAATGTGTTTTTAAAATACTATTTAATATAGAAATTTATACAATTATAGAATTTAATATAAATTCTCCTCGTTTCCTCTCTCTTTCTCTTTCTCTTTCTCTTTCTTTCTCTCAATATAACTTTTACGCGATATTTATATGCAAGCGTATCAAATTTAATCTGTCCGTCACGAGAATTAACGAGGATGCGGGTATAAAAGATGTGGTCAAAAAATGAGATGCGTCATATACTGTAGCTCGCCGGTTGAATTGCAAAGTGGGCCGTCGTTAAAGGGAAAAGCGTGATTGTGAGAGTGACGTGAGAGAGCCCGCCGTTTTAACTTACACCGCGATACGCGGACGTAACATCTTTCGAAGCGGTTTGTTACGAACAGAATCGCCTTCATTACTCGAGAAAGTTCGGGGAAACGTATTATCGCGAGCCCTGGGTGGTCCAAGGCCGTCGATTTTACGACTCGATTCGGTTTATCAAAAGGAGTTGTCGCTCAGACTTCTTTAAAAGAGAATCAGAGTGATGAGAAAGACCCTTCGCAACGCGTTACATAAATTCTTTGTCGCCAAATATTTCATGCCGCTTGAATATCTCTCGGTTATCAGCGCGCGCGAGAACAAGAAGTCGCTAAAGATTTATGATTGTTTTTCTATAAATAATCTTTACTCTCTGAACCTGACAGATTCATTCATAACGATTTCCAAAAGAAAACTGTAATAAGAAATTTATTAAAACCAATGTAAAACTTGAAATCTCGAGTTTTCTGTCCAAGATGAAAATCTTTCCTGCGTTGGAAATTTTTGTCTAAAAAAAACTGTGTAAAACAATATTTCAATATTTTATATTATATTTATATTATATTTTTCTGAAAATATAAAACTAAAACTAAAATAATTTTAAATCAAAAAATTGTAAAATTATGCCAATGTAACATGAATATCGTAACATATTTAAACTTTGACAAGAGAGAATAGTTGAAAAATAAAAAATATTTATAATGAAGAAGGAAGAAATCTTGCGCGCAATAATAAAGATAATTGATCGGGGTCGATGAATATCGCGTCGAAGAGCCACGCCAATATTCCTCTTTGCTTCACAAATACCGATGGTTAATCGGACCGAATAATTCGATTTCGGATCAGCGATACGAGGCGAAAGCCCATCGAGTCGCGGCCCTCTTCGGCCTGAATCTTTTTTTTTTCTCCTTTCTCTTACCGTATTCTTCCCTCGGTTAAAAAATGCGCACGACGCGAGCATCCGTATTTACGTACATCTACCTCGATGCCGATAAAGCTAAAAGTATACAGGCACCATGGATAAATATCCGCTTCCATGTACCTGCAACGCGCGATGTAAGGCCAGTCACTAGAAACGACAGTCCGGCGCATTTATTTCCCCTCGGTCGCGAAAATCTCCTCGTTGAAGGGAAGCGACGAACGGAAGGAAGAGACAAACGAAAAATCTCCCTCGAGCTTCCGATCGTTAACCCTTCGCTACTCTCGCGTGTACATCGCGACGATTCAATCGCATCCGTCTATATCCGTTTTCCTTCTTTCTCCCTCGCACAGTCTCTTGTCCGGGCTTAAAAATAACCCGAAAGCGCGCATCGTGTGGTACAAGCTTAATTGCCGTAAAGTTGTCAGACTATAACGATGTGGCGAATCGCTTTAAATACAGGATGAATCTCCGTCGTTATTTCTAAATGTAGAATTATTATTGATGATGCGTGACAGATGAATTTATTTCGAGCTACGTAAGTAAATCGCGCAATTAGAAATTGATATCGTCATCCAGCTACGCGTCACACATCTTGGACGATAATAATTGTATTGTATGCAATCGTGAACTCTCTCGATACGCTCGATCGATTGTCGAGATGAAATTCCGCGATCGCAATTAAGAGAACGTGTGGCACGGGGAGAACGGGTCGAACAAAATGGATGAGAGTAAAACGCAAATGCAAATGATTCGCATATATTTCGCTCGGACGTGATGTTGCCGTTTCGATATAATTCAAAATAATTAAATTTCACCAGGTAATCGACACGCTTTCCATACGAGGTGCAGAAGTAAGAAATGTATCCGATTTATCATCTTTATTTATTATTCTTGCTCTAACGAATTACGACCTTTGATAATCTTTATACATTTTACCAAATATAGTAAATCGCGAGCAGTTGTACCAAATAATTTAAATGTAATAATAATCGATTTATTGAAGATATATTTTGTTTCAAAGAATATAGATTAGATAATTTTTATTCCCGTTAAAATTTCGAATATGATAATTTATGCTGAAAATTAATATTTTTCAAAATCGTGTTTTCTTTCTTTTGCAATAATTTTGCAACTTTTTGCGTTCATCCAACCTTTACCGGTCAAGGACCGAGATAAGGTACGATTTATTATCGACTTCTTTACATCTTGATTTTCTCACATTTCGCTCCGGCATGACGGGCCACCATAAGCCATTAACGCGTTTGAGTATTGACTCATAAATTTTCATCAGCGACTAACCGAAAGTCTTAAAACTTAAAACACGTTTTATTTCACACATTTGTAAGAATATAATAAGTAAATCTTTTTTTTTTTTTTTTTTTTGATTCGAGCGTTTTTTTGACAGAGCACTCGTCAATCTTCTGCGAATGAGTATAAAATACTAGCAATAAAGATGTAAATTTTTCGCGTATGTTTTAAACATTACATACCAAATTTATGTGTTGCCGATAGATTATCAAAGAAACTAGAAATGCTAGAGCATAAGTAACATTTTCAATGATAAACAAATCAATATTTAATTATGTTCTTGATTAGCTCGCTTTCGAAAGGCGCAAGAGCGCACGTGTCTTTTCGCAGCTCCTTTGCCGCAATCTCTCGAAGCATAACATCTCTCGGCGATAACATCGCGTAAAGTAAAATTCTCGGTGTGATAAATAAAATGTCGCTTTAAATTTCGTTCCGCTTCTTAACTCAACGAAAGCCAATCTCCGATACGAGTGCGAATCGCTTGCGTGTTTTCTCGCCTCGCGGTTCTCTTATTGCGTGCGGAGAGACCGCGAAGATAACGTTCCGTAAAACTTTCGTCCCGTCATAAATAAAACGACGTTTTAATTATCGGTCGGTTCCGCGAATCAAAGAAAACCAATTTACGCGCATAAAGTGCCGCAAACGCTGCCGTCGTGTGCCGCGTTCCTGTTGCTAAGGAAGCTTCAATGAGGCCGGTAGTAATATCGTCGGGCCCTGAAATATCTTAATAACCAAGTCTCTGTCGGTTCGAACGAGGACCCACATAATAATTCACGCCATTTACTCGGCAGGTTTTCATGGAGAGATGTAAGAAAAAAGGTATGAAAGCAAGACAAAAATTAAGGGAACGATCTCACATAAGGCACTCGATCGATCGATCGCGTACAGTATCCGGACCAATACGAGAATTATGTTCTAATATATGAATCTAAATTTAAAAAAATAAATAAATAAAACAAAAAAATTTTAGCAATTCTACCTGAATTGAAATTTTTTTCCTATTTTAATCTTGATTTTTAATTTAATATTATTTTGATACTTTAAATATATAATAATAAGATCACTCTCTTTTAAAACTATTTAATATATTTTGTATAATTTTGTCGCAAGCTTCCCTTTTAAATCTATAAATAGAAAATTATGTGTTTATTGCTTATTTAAATATAAAGTAAAAACAATTTCTATAAAGCAGATCTATTAAAAATCTCTGGAATTTATGTTTACGGAGGAATTAAGATTGAAAATAGAAGCAAATGATTTCGATTCCAATGATAGTGCAAGCAAAATGATATATTTAATTTTTAGATAAATATATATTTTGATAACATATATTCTTTAATATATGTAATTATATATATATATATATATATATAAATTATGTAATGCTTAATAATAATTTTGATTATGATCTGGTTATAACTTTGATTCGTTTATTTTGACGACCGTAAATTCACGATACGATTATCGCTTAGAGTCCCATCACTCTGCTAGAAGACGGAGAATCTCGTTTAATCGTCTCGCATAGCGACGATTAACAGTCAGAAAGCAAAAAGATGGCCGGTCGCGGCTCGGTTGTATGTAAGGGCCGCGCGCTGCGGTCTGTAATTATCGCTACTGGCCGTGGGAATTGAATTACGAGGTAAATTCATGACGTGCCGCAACGGTGGCTGTCCCGATAAAAGTTACAAAGCCGTTCAGCAATCACCTTAAGCAGGTTCAACGATCTCGATCGAGACTAACATGATTCATGGTGATTTTTTATTAAACAAATTAGATCACTCGAGATGCTGGAGGTACAAGTATCGAAGTGAGCCATTGTATTTCGATATGTAAGTCTATCGGCTTTAAATGAGATTTCGTGTTGTACCGGCGTGTTGTACTCTCCATCTAGTTCGTTTAATAAATATTCTAATATTAATTATAATTTTTATGCGTATCTAGAACTCATCTATTCAAAAACTATAAGTAATTGCAGAACGACACAAAATTTCATAACACAAAGTCTCATTTAAAGTAGATAGAACGATCAAAATATCACCAGCGTTTCATTTCGGTACTTATGTATGTTTGTACGTCTCGGGCAATATCTATCTAATTTATTTAATAAATATCGTTTAATATTATAATAATTTTTAACGCATAGAACTTTTTGCAAAACTACTTCAGAACTTTAAAGCGCTTAAAATTTGGCAAAAATGCTAAAAAAAATCGTCGAAGGGCAAACTGAGACGCAGACTAAATCTCTCATTCAGTTTGTCTCGATTTTTTCTCGGGCCACTCTTTTAATGACAGGCACTATTTGTTTGATCCATCAAGAATTTTAAACCTCTTAAAAATAAAGTCAAAACTCTCAACAATAAATAAGTTTGTATACGAAGTGACACGCTAGCTTTACACACTCCTAAAAGGAATTGCACGATATACGCTATGTGATAAAACGGTGACAAAAAATTGTATTCTGCGAATAATACGTGATAAATTACCTCGTATGTAATAAATTATCTAATTGCTCCTACGAGGCTTCATGCCATCCCAGATCTGCTCATTTCTCTTACTAATTCTTTATTTATGTATCTTCAAAAGCATTCATTAAACACTCTCGCGACGTTTTGCACGATACTTCCCATTTCGATACGTACTATATTTATTAATATGCGAAATTTACGTTGGGGCGGTATCCCCTTCCGCTTACATGTCACGCGCCGTACGAATGATAAGACAATCATCGCGTACAGCGCGTTAAATAGATACAAAAAATTCGACAATCCCAGCGAGGCATAATATTGTATAAAGTCTAATTATTTCTCTTTTTTTAAATTTTAGTGCATATCGAAAGAGAGGGACAAGTCTGTCAGAATATAGAAAAAATTATTTTATAGATATGATATTGTAGGATGATTAATAATTTGCACTTTTATATTGCTCCAAATGTTTATAATAGAAGTTTGCATGATATATCACGTAGAGGATCACATCCGATTTAATTCGTAAGCACCTTATGATTCTTAACAATCCAATGACGTACAATATTAGGCAGCCATAAAATCCGAATAAAAAGCTACAATTACCTCTCGTCGTGTAACATATACATATACATATACATATATATACATCATCCGCGCGATCTCGCAAGGCTCGGGGTCCATGAATAGAAAAAAAGAACAAATCCCCTCTTCGGACGAAACGATCTTCCACCCGAGGTATTATTTTCGTGACTTGGTCTGCCTCGTCCCTCTTCCTGCCGCAGTTCCAGGCCAGCCCGCCCAGAGAAGATGATTCATTCACCCGGCCGACGAAGAAGACGGCGCGCGCACAGGTTCGAGGACCTCGAACAGGCGTCCGAGATCCGAGGGACGACGCCAACTCGACTCGCTAATCCGTGAACAATGAAGGATTCGGCTGGCTTCAATCGTTCGTCTCGAGTACCATTCGTTGCTCCTTTTCACGTTCAATCTCGCCGCAGGGTTAAAGGTGCCGTCGATCCACAACAACCGATAACTCACCCGTTTCGTTTCAACGCTATTCGAGAAAGGCAGTTGGATGTGTATACTCCGATCTTTTCATGATCCTTCGACAGGATCCCTTCTCTTTTTGGCGATCCATACGAATGGTACCACGCGTGATATCGCGAATCTGTCAGTTGATATTTTTGATATTTATAGTTTTCTGAATGTGTTATTAAAGTGTCGTATTATATTTCGCGAAAAATTGAAAAATTATGTAATACATTTTTATAATTATCTAAATTCTCACGAAAAATGCTTAATTAACGATCACAACAATTTTTCTTTTATTTTCTTTGACAATTTGCTGAGAAAACGAATAAATTTTCTGCAACGATGTAAAGATTGACTATTGTAATTCCTCATCTTTGTTATTTAATTAATTAAAAAGAATATTTCGTAATAGTGTTCAAAAGATACTTCTTTAATGATATATAATTAATTCTTTATTTTTATTCGTATGTAAAATATATCAAATGCATTTTCCAAACTTTATTAAAAATACTAATAAATTTCCTCTAATGATGCTTATTTTTTCTCTTTCTTTATTACATCGAAAAGGTAAGTCAAAAGAATTACGGCGACGATAGCTCCTTTCTTAATGTTTGCCGATCATTTGTAGCCGTCTACTAATTATTGCGCAACGTGGTCTCGGCCCTCTCGTCATATACACACCGAGATAAAGGTTGTCCATCAAGCGGTCCCTTTTCGACACGAACAAATTAATTTATTTTACCGGACGTCTTCGCGTGGGAGGTGGGACCGATCTTGACGCTTGGTCATGTCAATCAGTAGCGTAAACAGAAGTTACATACAAGACGAGATAACGGCATCGATCAACGCGTGGGAATCTTGATAAACTATGGAAATAAGTTTCAACTCTTTTCTACATATCGATATATGTATTTCGCAATAAAGATCGTTCTTATTATCATGTTCATCTGTCTATAAAAAAGAATTCAACTATAGTAAATGTCGATCTTATAATTTTGTTATTATAACAGAATTAATACTCAAATAATGTGTTATCAAATTTTTATTAAATCTTTCCGAAATTATTGCAATTTAATCAAATTACTTATATTTTTTTCTCAATTTTAGCAAATGCTATTAAAGTGCTGTTACTTAATGTAACGCTAATATTAATGTTAAATCAAACAATTTTCGTAAATGCTAAGAAAAATCACCGTTTCTTCCATCTTAGGTGGTCGAAATTCAAAATTATGAAGATAATATTATCGACACTAACAACAATATTGATGCATTATACCGATTCAACGCTGATTCGCGGGATTAAAAAAAATAATTACGAGTAACACGTTAAACGGATATAAAATTATATAAATGCAGTGAACGTTAACGAGCATCATAAATATATGCTCTCCTACGTACTGCTTATTCGCCGATTAACATAATCATTCCCGACATCCACAAGTCATAATTTAATGTTACAATAAATTACCGGTGATCTTTTCCTTATAAAGAGCGCAACGAGCAATTCATAGGATTATTATGTAAAGAGAATACTTCGGGCTAAAGATTTAAAGTTCTTCCATTTTAGAAAAAAAAAAAAAAACATTGTATATAACACTGTCTTTTTCTTTTGCAAGATAGCTAATAATATCTCCCTACATGTAACATATCGTAATTAATTTTATTGTTAAGTGTTGTAAGACCGATTATGAGATGATAAAATAAAAAAATCAATTTTATTATCTTAAACATTAACGTTATGATTTTCTCATGCCTCTCTACTTAATTAAGTACTGATAATATACTATCGTCAACATTGAACTATGTATTTAATAACACAATTTATCGTGACCATGCGGTATTAACTCTTGTGTAGTAAATGCCTACGGTATAATTACACACTTGCGACGTGGAATCATAATTACGAGACTATCGTCAATGATCAAAAAATCGATCGTCGTTTCTGTTACGTCAGAAGTATAATAATTCTATTTTTTTAAGGGTCGAAAATTTTGTTATTGCACGCGAGGTATTAATTCGTTCAATCAGGTTTCTTAATTATGGATCGTTACAAGAGAATCGACTTTTATGCAACGACACACCCACGTGATCGCATGCGGAAGATATCTTGAGCGGGAAGAAAGGATTAGGATAGGTTCGCAATCAGAATCCAATTAAGGATCAACAAGGTTGCAATCCTCCAACTCCTAATTACACAGCGCGATTTCGCCTATCCTAAAGTGTTCATTATTATGATACGGTGCGGGTTTTATGAGCGTATTAACGTATCAATTATACTCAGGACCCTTCCGACTATCATATTGCATGGGAGGATCAATTAGCAAATTGCACGTGCGCGCTCGTCAATGGAGCAATCGACGTTTAATTACCACCTGGGGGTTATTTTATTTCTAAGGTTCAAAATACAACTTACAACTTTGAACAATCTAAATAAATATGCGAATTCTATTGTATTATGTCATATTTTCATGTTATATGTATCATAGCTTCGTCATAAAAATTGCAACATTTTAGCAATTATTAACTTTTCATTAATTAAACAAAGCTTTATATTAAAGCCAAATTATTCTTTCATAATCTACGTTTGGAATAAAACACCCTCTCAAAATTTCGCTTACCCTTGCCTTATCGATACTTCCACATATTTTTCCACATATTTTGCGATACTTTCGAATTCTTATTATCGACATCTCTAAAAAAAACGGCCATTCTCGTTAAAAGGTTTTTTCTATACTGCCGTTTACTATTTATTAAAGGACAAAGGGCCACTTGAAGCATACCTGCGAACCGCCACGTAAATTTTCGGAAAGGAATTCTTCAAAGGGATTCAGCTTCCCTATCCGCTCCTCGTTTCTCTCCCCGTCGTCCCTGCTATCGTATTTTTCTCTGTTACATTTTACGCAAGTCTGCCAGTTTTCTTATTCTATTCTATTTCGTTCTTTTTTCTCAGATCTATCTCTTTCCCAATCTTTCGGCTCTGTCGGCGGATGACATAAATTGAAATCAAAGGGCATAATGAAAGAAACGAGTCTAACGAGAGGAAAAAGGTTTCACATGATTTTTCGGGGACAAAGGCCCTTTTAACGCGAACCGGATAGAAATTTTGAGAATAGAGATATTCAGAAAACTGAACAAAAATGAAATGTAGATACAAAAATAATGAATGCAATCTCTTAAAAAAAACGTATCTTCACCTATCCTCTAAATACTAAAAAAATCACCAAAATTGCAGACATGTTTAAATAAAATTTATTTGTAAAATGTAAAATCTTTGTAAACCGTTTATTTAAAAATGTTCAGCATTCGTCAAAAAATAATTAAAAACATTTACCTGTTTCAAATCCAGGAGGATCGTCACATATTCGTACTGATCGCCTCTGGCCAATGTAGGACTCTGCCACCATCTGCTAGGATTTGGATCGAGGACATTGCTAATGTTGTGCCTCTTGCCAGGATCAGGACTTCTAGAATCGCAAACGGCGCATCTCGACAACTCTGAAGGCTTGCAAAAAGTCTCCGGGCCCTCCTCGCCGCATGTTGCGTTTACGAATATGTCCGCTTTCGCGGCGACATTGAACGTGGATGGAAAGAGACCACCATTTTTCAAGTTCTTACTGAGAACTGATCGATGACTGTACAATCCTCTCGGAGCTAAAATTAAAAAGAAAAATTCTTATTAAGTCGAGATTGATAATAAAAGAAAATAAGTCGGATAATACATAAAAATTTGTTTTCAAAATTTCTATATTTTAAATATCATGTAATGTATGTTATTATGAGTTCTGAGATTTTTTATTAGCGCTATGACTTGTTGTTATAATTGACTGCCGATATAAAATTGAGGCAATGTGCATTTTTAAAGGCTCTGTTAACTGTTAATGTTACCGTCGAAACTTTCCTTCCAAATAGTCGTTAAAACTATGTTCTAATTCTCTTTTTAGATTCATTTTACGAGATTTACGTGCCTTTTATTGACGAATCGGTATATTGGTACATGGTACGCCGATAAATCATCGCGAGTGTCAGTTTCCAGCCGTTTTCTATGTTTATTCAGCAAACATCTGCTGTGAGGTCAAAGGTGTATATTAACGTCTCATAAATTTATTTGATGTGGAAAATTCATGCGGAAAAAGCTAATTTTACATTAGTCTTCTGAAATCTTTCTCCTCTTGACATTTTTATTAGATTTTTATTAGATAGTTTATAAATTCATAGCCGGTAAAAACTCTTTGATCGTAATAAAAACTCGCTGCTTTCCAAATAGAATAAATAAGTAATTCATGATATAAATAATCTATATAAATGTCGAGAGAGAGAGAGAGAGAGAGAGAGAGAAATCTGTGTGTCCTTACTCTTTAATAAATTATTGTGTAATTTTAAATATATCAAACTTTTGACAATTTTACAAGTGACAACTTGACAGTTTTACAAGAAACATATATCATATTTGCTGCATGGCGCTCGAAACTCCCGAACGTAAATTTCAATTAATCAGAAATGTCAATTATAACATACAAACGCGTGCGTGTAATTATTCTGACCAATCGTCAGCTGTAATTATAATACATCAAAAAGTTGCAATTTTTCGCGTCGAATCGGACGTAACATCTCGAGTTGGGAGACCTGACAAATAAAAGAAAAAAAAAAAAGGATACTGTGTAATCGAAGCGACGCGGCCGATCGCCGATCCCGTCATTTTCTGCTAGGCGACGCATCCATCAACAGGTTTTGACAGAGCGCAACGCGAAACCAGTCGTGCGCGCGCAAACAGGCCGCAGCAGCCGAGATGCAGCAACGAGATGCAGCGAACAGGTTCCGTCGGCTTCTCTGGACAAGATTCGAATGCACGGCTTACACGAATGCACGATGATATAAGAAACGTGATGAGTTATCCGCGAGAGATAAAAGACACTTGCGACACGCCACGCCGGTGATAATGAATTGATCATCGTAGAAATTGCAACGGAAAGAAGCAATCGAGACTTTTCTTCATTCATGCGTACCGACAAAAACTTTAATAAAGCGTCGTACTTTTTTTTCATTCACTTAAATTATAATATTCACATATACCTAAATCTTAATCCTCCATTAGGCGCAATATCAAATAGATATTATTTTTAAATCATATTACTAACGCATCGATTTTTTTTATCCATTGTAATATTTATCAATTTATTCTTTACTGTTTTTTGGTACATATTTTAATGTCTGCTTTATTAATCAAGTGCTGAGAAAAACTATTTTAAAAAAGAGAGAAAAATAATGAGAAAATATTGCATCTAACCTATTATTATTTGGAAAATATTACTATTAATGTATAACTTTTTGTGTGATTTTATTCATGTATCTTTTTTTTTTAATTTTTAAATAAAACGCAAATAAACGTCTTGATTTTGATCTCAGACTTTAAATATAAATGTGTTACGGGATATATGCGTTCTGTCTTGCCAAAAATCACTGTATTTTGTTAGTATAATCTGTGAATGGATGATTCGTGATCCATCACTCTTTTGATTAATGCTCACGCCTCACGCGGATTATACGCCGTCACATGAGTGGAAAATAATGATCCTTCCGTATCGTTCACTTAAATAATATTTAATAACAGCCCTGTTAACGCTAACGTACAAGCGCTATCGCTATCGCGAAAAAAGGATCGTTAACGATGTACTGAGCGCTACGCAGAACGCGCTAATCAGACTGCACTAATCGCGCTGCAATATTTCTCACGTCACGTTAACGAATCTTCTACCATTTTTCCATTGAGCTTGCTTTTTTCAATGCGCAACTCTGTCAATCTTCGTGCTAACACAATCAAAACTGTCAAAGTATCATTTAATAACGATTAATAATAATTTTTTATTTATCCTGTTGTTTTGATTAAACAATGTTTCACTAACATAAAGAAGATCTATTGTTAACGTATTTATTTACTACTTGTAAAGTAGGAAAAATTGAAAATTTAGCTAAATCTGTCGAGAAATTTTAATTGAATTTATTAATATTAATATATATTAGTTCAAAGCAATTCTTTATGTCACATGTCGCATTTAAAATTATCAAAATTAATCACTCTTTCCGTACATAAAAGCGACGTACGCAAATAATGCGCGGAAGCGCGTCCCACGCTCCTCGAGTCTTTCTCGTCCTTCTCACACACTAGAAAATCCCTAACAAAACAAATGTCGGCTACGTAAAAGGCAAAGCTTCGTTTTGCTCGTTCATTCTGGGTCCGATGACGAATCTGTACAAGTCCCAGGACTGAGACTCCCAGTATGCCCCACGCACACGTATTAGCTCCCTATTTCAAGAACAACGTGGCAGAAATCTCCCAGACGTGCTGCTTGCGCCAAACTATACGCATTATGTACACGTAGAAAGAAAGCAACTGGCGCGTGTTCGTCGGCAAACGAGCAGACGTGTATTGTGCATGTGTTGGGCTTTGGGCTGCGATCTACCGAATCGCTCCTATTCCTCCCGCGATTTGGATTCATTGAATGAACATGCGAAAACACAAAAACATCTTGTTCTAAAAGCGTCTAATAATATGCAAATATTTCTTCCATTGTCAAAAAAAAAAAAAAAAAAAATCCATGTTTTATAATAAAAATATTTTCAAAGATTCATCGATATTAAATTATTTATATATATGCAATATACACATATTGCATATATATAAATGTAAATGTATATAAATAAATTGTGCGCTTTTGCAGACAGAGATAGCTCAATATGCTAATAAAAATGTCTACATTTGTGGAAAAATATTGACATAATGGTTTTTGTAAGCTGGTAATTTTAGCGCAACTCTTTCTTGTCTTTTCGAAAAACATTAATCACCGCTGCATTCCTTATGCCAAAAATAGCTTTTATCGCAGCACATCCCACACATTATCTTCACTCCTCGTTCTCCTGGAAATTCAACGAACGATTTAAATTCTAACGATCGAGTTCGAGGTAACGCGTACTATTTTTTCCTGTGTTCGAAGCAACCGTCGATTATCGTGAATCACGACTGTTTCTCCCGATGTACCTTGCAACTATGTAACGATCGCTCTGCGAATTTCAAGGAGGCACGTTCGACGTGCTATAATGCGAGATACATGTCCGACGCATGGCAAACATGCGAGGTGCTGAATACAGGCGTGGTCCGAATACAGGTGTTGTCACGGAAGAAGAGAGACAATGATGAGGAAATTGGCCAAGGCTTGGTTGGAGAATCTTTACCACGGAGCCATTTGTCGCGGTCGTGGGATGTATTCTTCCGCTTTCGAATTGACCTGTCGGCCAAGCTGACAGTGTCGAACGCGCCCGCGTTCGCGACCGAATTTCGCAACTCAAGCGAAACACTATTATAAATACAATCAGTTTCTTTCGCAAATGTTAAAAGAAATTGAACAATCAAAAATACGAAGCGAAAATATATCATAATAATTATGGAAAAATATCACAGAAAAACATGCTAATAAATCAATCCACCACCACGTTAATTCAAATATTGTTAAATATTGAAAAACTTATGCCTTTTATTATTCTTTATTCATATTTTTAGAACTTAAACTCGACTTCGTCGAGATTAATTATATAAGTAGTTCTATAATTAGTTATCCTTAAGTGTTTGCTAAGAAAACACTCTCAAATTTAAAAGAGTTCTCTTTTTACTATCGTCTCCCATGCTTGACGAACGAACCTAACTCTGCATTTAGTACATCGCTTTCCCTTCCTTGCATCTCTTTCATGCTCATATACTTCAACTCCCTGCTATTTGTGCATACATACACTCTCTTCCCATAATAGTCGCAACACAGCGAGAGGGAGGATCGCAGCGATTCCAGAAAAGAAGCAGAGACCACAGCATTGTATCATGTCCGCGCACGAAATCGGGGTCTCCTTTCCTGCTCTGTGCTCTTCGCTTCCTCTTCTCTTCTCGTACTACCATGAGGAGTACTTTAAGCCCGCTACGAGTGACTGATGACGACAGAAATAACTCCTGTCCCATCCTTCTGCCGGCCGGCCGCGGCGCGACGCACGTGTCCACGCAATACGTCGCGCGAAAGGAAGACGATGCAATAGCACACCGCGTGATTTGCATGCGGTAGAATGCACCGAGAAACGGAGAACGACGCGGCCCCACCATCGGTTTACGCTCGATGAAGTTTACTCCGTTGCGGTAGTAAAGACTTCTGATAATTATCACCGAGGAGTTGCCGTTATTATTAGAAATAATATACAATATATAATATACATTGCCATATAATCTTAACTGGTCGCCGTTTGCAATTTGTCGCCGTCGAAATCGATTATTTCCAGATGTTACGAGAGACGAGACGAGAAAAATATTATAGAAAGCGTAGTAAAATTTATAAGCGAAGAAAGTTTAAGAAAAAACATAAAATTATTTTATTTTTACGACGCGTCTCTACTCTATTATCTCTTTCAATTATAAATATTGTAAAATCTGTGACGTCATATTTTCGGTGATCATTATGCGATTAATATTTTCTAATAGAAGAATTGTCAATATTTCGAGCGATGTACATAAGTATAATTTATCGAAAGCTAATTATATAAGTGTAGGGAGAAAGGTTTACTATTACATCGAAAAACAATAACGACATACCATCATTTGTTCGTTTCGGTTCGTTACACGCGTAACAAGCTGATTATCTAGGAAGGAGTGACTCCTTCCTTTCGAGAATCGAACGAAAGACTCACTTGAGCCATTCCCTCTCGGAAGAAATTTTCTATTCCGCTAATAGATGCAACGTGTTCTCTAGAAGGATTCGACGAGTTATACTTAAGAGCCCCGTTTTTTTTATCGTGTTCACGATAACGTGTTTACAAAATATCCCGGTTTGGTCCATATACAACTGGACCACGCTTGGTGGTCCTTATGACTAATAGTTAAGCCAACTACAGCTTGTTCATCCGTGTTTCGAGGATCGCATCCTCCAGTGAGCACAAAAAAAAATATGTACGTGCCTACAAAGCGAGCCACTGACCGAATTCAAGTCCTACTCTTGCTTAGCGATGTAAAATCAGGCAACCTGAGCTCCTAAAGTGACTTTCAAGATTGACGATTATGATAATTAATTGTGAATCATTTCATATATTTTTTAGGGCCAGATTAAAAAATAAATTAATTATTCGAATATGAGATTTTGACTAAAAATAAAATTGACAACATTTATATTGTATCTTTTTTTAATTAACTATAATAAATATAATTATATTTTTATTTATATATTTTTAAATTAAATCTTCCTTAAACTTTTTAATTAAAGTTTTCAATTAAAAATTTTTTATGCATTAATACTCTCTAAGGAAGCATACATGTGGATCAGTAATATTGTGTTTTCATAGTCATTAAATAAATTGCTTCGCAATCATCTGTGACGAAATATTATGAGATAGCAGACATTTCGCCGGTAGGTTGCACAAATCAAGAACGGAATACCGGTATCGGAACGAGTTTAGTGGACTCACATTTTATTGTGTTGTGTCATTTGTCGTGAAACCTACTCGCTTTTGAGAATCGGCGTCAAGTCTATTGAAATGTGCGCGTACACAAGACATGAATAGAAATCGCGAAAGTCCCGTTGGCGATTAAAGCGATAAATTAGCACTTGATGTGGTGGAGACCAATATCCGATAATAATTAAAATAAATTACAGAGCGCGATCTATACATATATCGTCCAAGATCACGAATTGCTTTACATCTCTATTACATCGCTATTAATTTCAAATACGATTCGATACGTTCTCGACGAACAGTGAAAAAAACATTTCTTGAGAAACGTCGTAGTTTCGGGAATGCTAGTTTAATTATTCTTTTATAGATCTAAAGTGACATGTGTGTCCGCACGTGTCAAGAAAAAAAATGATTTCTTTCAAAGAAACCGAATACGGTGTGAAATACAATTCCAAACGCTATAACTATTGTAATAAAGATTTTTTTTTAATGGATCTTCTTCTTTATTTGATCAAGAACTTTCGTCTAATATGTGCGCTATTGTGCGATAGTAGTGAATTTTAAGATTCTTAGCACTTCGTTTCCGGATCGTTTAACTACTAGCAGAGAAGAAGCACCGGTTGCGTTTTCCAGACGGCTGCTGATATTTATTTTTATCCAATTGAAACAGGGGAAAGAAATGTTCATGACCGGCGCTTCAAACTGTCAAAGTTAATTTTCTTCATTTGGAGTAGGTACAACCCCGATGCTGTATACTGTCAAAGGATTGAAGTGCGTTTACACGCACGTTAACACATTCCGACACTGCAGCACTTTATTCATGTCGATTACGATATAAACCCTGCATTTAGAAGTTACTTTATATATTCTCGACTTGTGCTTAGTAATAAATTTACAACTGTCGCATATCATATCGAATTCATTAGTTTCCTTACAAGCTTTAAAACTTTTATTTTTGTACTTGCAAAATTAACAATTTTCATGTTCGCAACTTGTCTTTAATTTAATTGTCTTAATCTAAAATTTTCAACTTTAATGTGATTCTGTACAATTGTAAATTAAAAGGTCACATAATCAATCTTAAATTTCATAAAAGCTAATAAATATGATAAAAATACCATTCGTTCGTTTGCTTTTAAAAGCTCAATTTTCATTAATAAGATTATGAAAAAAAATCTTGTGCGTAAATCGCGTTATTTATACACGTATCACGTCTCGAGGTGGCGTTTCATTCACCTGATATACCCCTATACCCGGATGCCCAGGATTATAAGTGAGTTTGCACACTGTGAGAAATCGATTATCGATCGTTTTGTACGAATGGCGTCCCGAGACGAATATCGGCCGAAAACGAAAACCTGTCCGATGCGGCCGTAATTGATGTCAGCCAGTCGCTGGTGCGGCTCAATCGATTAATCAGACTCGCTCTCTGTGAGATTAACGAGGCGTAATATTAATGGTCGCGCGCCGTGTCAGTCAAAGAATTCGACGCGATACGTCGCCGAGATAAGAGCGGGATTAATAGAAATGCCGATTGGCACTCGTTCGCGCCAAAGTCGCCGTAATTAAGCACGATCTAATCTGCCTCGACGCGTATCGAGTTCATTATTATTGCTGCATCAAATTTCGATTGAATTTGACGGAATTTTAATCTTTATTTTATACGGTCAACAAATTTGAGATTCATAATTTCAAAACTTTCTTAAATACAAATATATTTCTACATGTCTAATTAAAGCATTAAAAATATTCACATACTGGCTTAGAAAAATTATGCAATTACATAATGGAAATGTCAAGTTCACGTGTTAGATATAAATATTTTTTTCACTAACCCTCCCACGCGAGACGCGCGTTCCACCGCGAGAAACAATGACGAATGAAACAGAGAATGCAAATAGTACAATGAAAGGGTGCAAATAACGCGACTACCGTAATACGCGCGCGCGCGTGCGCATGCGCACACATACACACGGCAACCATTCTTTGTTTACACGTCCGGCGCACCTGGTGCGGTAAACGTCAAAGCGATCTGTGATCGCGGGTGCAGTAAACGCGAACCGCTCTTTTGCGCGGCGCGTGTGCAATTTAAATGTCTGAACGACGTGCCACCACGTGGTCGCACCACGCCCGATAATAAACTCGAAACAGTGACTGTCTCGCGTTAAGTATCCCCACAATAGACCGTCGATGACAACAATAGTGATTGTGAATTCTATACGGTAATCGCGCTTCCTGCTGCCGCCTATTCTCCATTTAATGCGCTTTCAAATGGGCACAATATTGATAACAATAGTATGTGAGACGATACGCAATTGTTTACGAAACTGGGATTTTTCACACTAGTTCCAATGGAAATTGATCTGTCGTTGGTTAAATAAGCTCGAGACGTGATTACATTAAATGACAGTTCTCTATCGTAGAATAAAATTATAAAATATTGTCATTATAATATATATATATATATATATGCGTGTGTGTTTAATGTGTCTATTATTTGTATTATAATAGTATCTATTTGACTAATTATTAATACGCATTTAACATTGAAATTACAAGAATATTTATTTTTGGAGGATTATGCAATAATTGCGATGCTAATAGGTCGCTAACAATAGGCAAAAAAAAAATGTAAAGAAACAGAGTGCGATGCGAGAAAAAGTTTATGGTAATTTATGATAACTGCATTCCTGAGATAATCGAGTAAATATTTTTCAGAATTCTGAGATTACGGTACATTTGTCTCATTTATCTCTTTGTACAATCATTAAACATATTTTATTATATATATATATATATATATATATATATATATATATATATATATATATATATATATATATAGATATAGATATAGATATATATTTATGTATGTGTATGTACGCGCGTGCGCACGTTCGAGGGTGAGAGCTGTTACAATCTATGGCCTTAGAAAGAACTTATGGGTTACGTTTCTCCTAGTGCAACAAGTAGTTTCTCAGGCCGATAAGGTACCCGAGAGCCCATGACTCTTTTATGTAAGAGTTATAGGAAGGCGATAATCCGTGACGCACGAGTCCTTCCATTGAAATCGAAACACTACACGCTACTTAAGGAGAAACATATTTTTGATATATTTTATTGGAGTAGGTTTCCTAGAGCTCGTAAGTAATGGTTTTCTTCGGTGTAACACAAGATAATAAAATATGTTTAATGATTGTACAAAGAGATAAATGAAATAAATGTACCGTAATCTCAGAATTCTGAAAAAAATTTATGAGAATCGAGAAATTTTTTTTCCATTGTTACTAATTTATCTAACAGTGAAAAGAGACACAGCTAAACCGGATAATCTTAAAAATACAACAATGACAAATTCCTCTTTGAAGTAGATATAATATATCTGTAAAATTTATTTATAAATTCGATTAATATTAATAACCGATTATACATTCTACAGTGACTTGAGAAAACAATAACGACGCATGATCACGATCACGTTTATCCGATCGTTTATCTCGATGGCGATCTGTTACTCACGGAGGTAACTAGCGTGAGCAGGAACGCGTGCATTAAATCCGGTCTCTATTAAATCATTAGATTCAGCTCTAGGATTCAATCTCTCGTTCGTAAAACGCACGTAGCAACGAATTAATGGACCTACTGCCTACGGTGGCCGATTTACAATGGCCGTTTTACTTGTACGATCGTGTTCTCCTTCAAAGGATGGAATCGTGACAGCTGCGCCCACACGATATTCGTACACATTTCGATTATTAATCATCCCGTCATTCAATCCAAGGAGCCTTTTAATTCAATCATGACACGCTAATGGGTTATTGATAACTACCGCAACATATTGAATAACGTAGTCTAAACGAGATACATCGCTTATACACACACGCAGTAGGATTAACTCGATTTATGACAACCTACGTGAGTTAAGTGCTCCTTAACTTTTACTATTCATCGTCGACACTTGTGAATAGTCATGTTGTGGTGATAATCGTTAGAATTTAACGTTTACCGTCATTTCATTCGTGCGAGCTTGACGCTAAAACTTTCGCAAAAATTAGGCAATATCTAATAAGGCGTAGAATATTTTGAAAAAATAATTATTTTATTTTAAATAAATATAAAATAAACATTTATGAGTCTAAACTTTTAATTTGATTGGGTCGAAAAATAGTGTTTTACGAGAATCTCCCCGTAAGTAGATCTCACGAAATCTCACGCCATTTCGGAAGTTTTCGTGATTACTCGGATAAATTTTATATTATTAAAGCGTTGAATTATTTCGTCGACAATAACTCGGACCTCCCAGACCGCAATTTAGAATGATAGCTATGCAAATTGAACCCAGCACGCTTCGGCCAATCAACCCCTTTCTTGGAAGTGTCGACTTCTGCCGAAGTGTCCCGCGGCTCTCGCGAAGCGAGGCGACAGTGACCGCCCCGTGACAGGAAACGGTCTCTCCTCCTGCGAGTCCTTATCTTAATTGCACGGCCGACAAAGGATCTGATCTGCGAGCGTGACTTGCTCGTCCCTTTCAAGTGTCTGGCGCGCTGTCAGCTCGCTGACGTCTTTACAACAAAGTATATAAAGCGCGCCCAGGGAAGACACGTTGCAAATCGTCGTGAATTAAATTCGCCGTCGACCACGTATTTTCTCGTCCGACTTTGCTTCCGTGTCGACGGCTTTCGTCACGGCGCAACATCTCAGAGCTAACTGTATTAATAAATAACTGTCTCTACAAATTAATACGATACCGTATCCGAATATGGAAGGAAGAGCAATAATTGGATAATGTTCTAATTGTTATAAAATATGATAAAATAAAATGTTAGTAAAAACAGTAACTTTTATGATTAATATAATTGACAATATAAAGTTAAATAGATATCGTTTATACAGTTTATTATAAAAAGAACCTTCTTTTTTAGCACAAAAAAAAAGAGAGTAATTATAGTGTTTGATGATTCCAAATTTTCTCAATACTTTATGAATCATAATTGGCATAAAAAAATTCTTTTTAAATCGTAATAATATATTTCAATTGTAACAAAACTTCTGCAAATATAACTACTATATAATATGTATAATAAAATACATTGAAAGAGTTATATGTATCAATTTCAGTTATATGTTATATTTTAATGCATTAAAATTTTTTTGCAACTTTGACAGATTTTAAAAAAATGTGACATAATGGAAACAATTTAATCAATTTAATTACATTATATATTATTTAAAACTTAGAATTATTACATTTAGCATCAAAAAATTACGTAAATTATTTTTTTATTTTAAAAATATTGATTTATTCATATGGATTGTCATATTATCAACGAAATGTAATTAATTAACATATCAATTACACTGCTAAAATGCTGATTTTTTTCGTTTTTCCGCGCGTAGGAAGTTATGCAATGTGAATATTTGCCCTCGTGTAAAAACGAAATTTTTTTAAATCTGCTGTCAAAGAGTTAAGTGATTATCACCACTTTCTAAAGCGAGATATTCATAAAGATAATTTATATGTCGGCGAAAAAGTCGGTTCTCTATGAAAAATACACCGCTGACTTTCTAAGCGACATAAATCTTACCGCGCGATAATTTATTGCAATTTCGTACAATGCAATCATTGAGATTAGGTGATTTAAAGGGTCAAAAAGATCAATACTTGCTTCATTCTATCCCATTAATATCAATTAACATCGATTAGCTTGGTTACTTGAAGTTTATCCTTTCTAAATAATTTTTATTCAACAAGACTTTTGCGAAACTGCATAGAAATCAATATTATATTAACGCTTATGATTCAAATAAATAAAGAATAATGAAAAGATTACAAATATTTTTATATAACATTTTTAAATATTCTTTTTATTAGTATTCTTATATTTATTGTTTCAAAAATTGAATTATACCATAGCCGAAGAAAATCTTACGCTTGAATAAGCAATATCAAAAGATTTATTTTAAAGATTTAAATTATAATGCAAAAGCGGATATATTTGTGTTCAACATAGTGATTAACGCAGAACAAACAAATTTATGAGTTAAAGAACCAGATAAAATTTACATGAAATATCAGTTTATAGAGAAAATACTTGAATTAATCAACGAGATGTGTTACGAGCCATTAAACAAGCTTCACAAAATGTATATCAGATAAATAGAATATTAACTAATTGCATATTGATGACACGCGGATGTTTTACCTGGCATAATCATATAAATAAAATATTCTGTCGTTCTGCATTTCGTTTTATTAGCATCTAAATATTAAATTGTGTAAAGTACTACTTGTATTTAAAGACATGTGATTGTTGAATCAGCAAAAATTCCATAATAATTGACCATCGTCAATAACCTTGTTAAAAAATAAAAAAATAAAAATAAGCGAATTAAAAACAAGAAAAAATTCATTTTACAGCGATCTAGATTTTTTACAATTTTGTCTTTTGGTATATATATTTTTCCTGTGTTGTGTTATCGTTCGTTTTTAGAGAAATAAATATCCCTTGATTATTTTTTTTTTCTTCAATGCTTTACAAAGGTGAAGAGTTTTGTCTTTCTAATTCGTGAAGCGAAAGAAAAAGAGAGAATTAAAATAGAAAATATTGCGATCCTCCGATCGTATAGTACAGACAGGACAAAGGGGAGAAAAGGGAAAATGGAAAATGGAAAAAGATAGATTTTATCTCTGTCCAGAGAATTAAGAGTCGTCTTAAACAACCTTGGCCTTAGCCTTAGATGAGCAGTTACTATCGCACTTAACGCAGAATGTCGGCTTTCATAGTAGTATAAGTACGTCGGCGCTTCTGGTGAAGCGGCAAAAAGCGACTTGCAAGCAACGGAGCGAAATGAAACGAGTGCACGTGGTGGCGCTAATAAGAGAGTACCGGATTAATCGCAGACTCAAGAATGCATCCGCGCGAGATCCTCCCTAGATTCCTCCGAGACAGTGAAAAACGTTGTTGACATCGTTTCGGTTAAACTAATTTGTATGTTTCGCGAATTAGCGATCACATTACACACACGTGGATTCATACATCAAGATATATTTATCTATATTTATCAAGATATATAGATCTTGATTAATCAAGCTCTAGTTTGTATTTTAATTTCCGCGAAAAACAAGTTCACCTGAAAAGAATTTATTATTTGTAAAAATATGATAATATTTGTGCTTTTGAAGTATACTTTGCAAATTCCTGTTAAAAAAACACAGACCTTTAGATTTTTAAATTCTTTTGCTTCTCAGGTACTTTTTTTTTTTACTGTTTTATGAGAAAACGGATTTCGAAGAAAGCAAAATTATGACAAAACATCAGATCACGCATGATACTTTGTGTCTATCACAATGTTCTCTCATTGTCAGATATTGTGCAAGCAAGCTATTATTATAGTTATTTTTCGGCGACGTATTTCCGGTTCTTGGTGGCGCCCCGAGGCAACGGGAAAAAAAACAGGGCGATAAAGGCAAACGCGAGCGAGTAGGCGCCTCCCCGATTTGAAAGGTGCAATTTTCGGACGAGTGGGCGGTTGCGAGGCTACGACGAGGCGAAACCAAGAAGCAAGTTGAACGACCGAGAGACGAGAGATCGAAACGCACAGACTGAATGGATTCATTTTTATTCCGGTGCCATCAGTTCCTCGTTTGAGAATCGCGCGAATGAACAAACAAGCGAGCGAGTCGCGCGAAAAGTTGTTTCACGACAATACTTTGTTGACTATGTTCAACTTTACGAACTCGACACTTTTTTTATAAATTCTTTTTGATCGCAAAAATAGCAGTAAAATGTCAATTTTCGATACAGAGGAAGAAAATTTTATGCTTATTTCTGTTGAAATGTCAGGAAATTAAAAATTAACTTAAAAACCAATACATCAATAAAAAAATTCTACATGTTATATTAATTCTCTAGAATTTTTAGCTTAATTATACTAAAAGTATATAAAAAAAAAATTATCCTAGAGCTTTCTGAATCGTAAAAGTTCGTGTTACATCTTCAATTTCTTAACTTCAATAACAGTAAAAAATTAAAAAATTGAATATTTCCTAATAATTATAGATTCATTCGCGCATTACGTCACGACATCGATGGAAGCATAATTCCAGTGAAGCTTAGAAGTACGTGATCTCTGGATAAATGTTTTAACATCTACTTAAGTATTCAATATGAGTAAGATACACGGCGCAAAAGTTGTGCATCTCTGTATAAAGGACGATGCAATTACGTTCTTTGCCGGGCGCGCTTTGTGATCATCACGCGTCGAATTCGGGAGAAACGATTACACGCGCGTTTGCCGCACGCGGAAGTTAACATTTATACGCACGGAACGCTTAAGGCGTGTGAAATACCGGGTACCTTAATATACGCGGCAGACTCGACCGCGTTGCAGATGCAAGAAATTTCGTAGCGAAAGCCGGGAGAACCAAACTCCAATCGCCATGCGCTGCCGGTCGTTTTCGTGTAATTCGACGATCATTACTATCCTAACGTCCAATTTGGCATCTCGGGGTTATCGATTTTACACATCCTCGCACGTGAATCCCGACGATGTGTGCGTGTTCATTCTTGATTGACGTCAACACTTGTTTTGACATCGAAAACGGATCATTGAGAAATTTATCGATGCAAAAGATAAAAAAAGGATAAAGGCTGTCGAGTGATGATGATGAGACAAATAATAGGAAATAATCTTCATAACAAATTTTTTTCATAATAAATATAATTATTAAAAAATTATATTAATATGTATAATAAAAGAAAAAATTTTCTAGCAACATTCTTTAAAAACAAATTTGTCTCTTGTTCAAATTTTTTAAATATAGAGATTTATTTATATATATAAAACTGATACCCCATTTTTTTGTCAGAAAAAAGAAAAAAAGATTTTTTTTTTAATTAATATTCTTACCATAAAAAAGACCGCGACTATTATCGTTAATGCTAAATTTATATTCCGAGCGATTCGCGTCAATCACGCGCGGGTATCCTTTTACGGCGATTCTCAAACGATTACTCGTCCAGTTATCTGCATCTTGTCGATCGCTATCGACGCTTCGTCGATGCGCTCGCCGCGTGTCTTCCGAACGATTTGTAAGTCCGTTAAAACTCGGCTGCCGTTTTACGAGGGATACGAGCAGATAACCCATCTCACCTCATCGTTCGCGTATTAACGGCAAAATTGCGTAAGACGTCTGTTCTGAAATTCCGTAGTTTAAAAATAACGAGCGACAAATTATAAAATCCATTCGACTCATTTTTTTTCGCTTTCGATCAAACACTCGATTAACCTTGATTAACATATTTAAACATCATTAATTGCCTTGTGAAATAATTCGAATGCTGAGGAGATCTGGACGCGCATAAGGAAGCTCGCAGCATCCGCAGCATCTGGTAAGACTTCCTGCTGCGCGTTTGAACCTATTTACGAAACGAGCCCAACGCCCAAGTTTTACACGCAAGAATCCCACCATCCCTCTATTGCGCTATCTTCCACTTCCGGCTCAGGGTGAGTAAAACATGCGATCTCGACGAATAATCATTGCAACATACTTTTCTATGATTGGCACGCGAAGAGCTTCAAAAACAGAAACATGCTATCATGCAGAATCTGCAATTATTTTTGCTACATGTTATTTTCTGCGTTTTTTTTTTGTATTACATATTACAATAAATTATTGAAGTCTTTATCGTGATACGATCAAAGTATCGAGAATTGTAATACATAAAATAATGAATATAGAACATAAAGTAAATTAAATTAATTTTTTCAGGCATTATATATTAAATAATAAATAAATACTAATCTATCAGAGTATTCTTGGAGATAGAGACCGTTTGATCCTTTTAAGAATATTCTTCAAAGATGTTACAGAAGCTAGATAAGATGGCGTTCGGAAGTAAATGAGTATACGTGTCGTGAATCGCGGTATAAATAGCCCCTCTTTACGAACTCGGATTTTGCCAGCTTAATGCGACATTGCAATCGGACGCAGTCACCGGACGAAGCTGTCAAGTCCCAGCGCTATGAATCATCCTTATTACTATTCCGACTTTAAGATACTTCTAGTTATGACTTTCTGCATCTCAAACTTGTAAATCTAAGAGTCTCTTTAAAATCGTAACAATTCGATACTCAAATATTAGTTTTTTTTTTTTTTTTAATACTTTAATAATTACTGTCGTTAAGTTTACTTAATAAATATATGTATATTAATGAATATTATTTTTTTCTTATACCTACTTTTTGTATCTTATCTTTTTGTAAGTCGTAAAGCTGACAAGATTGTTAAAATTAAAAACTAAAAAAATTAATTGTTTTGTTAGAAAATTATTCTGCCATTGTGCAAAGGCAAAAATCATACTTGCATTTATAAATTCATAATGCATTGTATAAATTCATTGTTTAAATCGGACAGATTTCTTGTTGTACGACAAATTTTTTCTTGGGTATTAATTCTCAAAGTTATATCCTAAGTGAAAAGTTTGTGTGGTAGAAACGTTGGAAATAAAGATATCATTGTCTCATAAACAAAAAAAAAGATTACGTTCTTCCCGTTAAACGATATGGACACCGGATGAATGTCAACAAAATCGAGACCAATCCTCGAGATTATTCTCAAGCTTCCAAGTCGATTCGCTCTCAAGATGAAATCCATTAGGCAACAGTGCTGGTTATGGGGTCGAGCAAAAATAAGAAGTTACCTTCACCACCATAAAGAAAGATTACACGATTCATAAACTCGCAGGAGGTGGCAAGCATAATATATTATTGAAACTGCAAGGATACGAACACACTAGATATGCTATCGACTGGACTCGACATGTGCAATTTTCATCTCTTTGCTGCACCAGTAAAAGGTTTTTTATTTCTTTATATCTTTTTTATAAGTGGTTCCACCGATTCATCCACCGATTAAATTAACTGTTTTTATCTTTCATTCGCATGTATATTCCATGTATATATATGTTGGCAATCTGAGATAGTAGTAAAGGTTTTTGAAATTTTTGTGAGACAAACAAATTTAATTTTAATCAAGATCTATTAATTTAATATTCTCTAGACATCAAATATGAAATAGTAAAATAGAAATGATAAAAGATAATAACGCGGAAATTTTACTTTTAACGCGAAAGTTAAATGACGAATTATATGACAGACAAACAACAGCTGTTCGATTTACATGTTTATGAATAAAAGAGCATGTCACGAATGACAATAGCTTCTTCCCTTTGTCTCCAAAAGATACTTCGATCGCGAGAAAGAAAAGGAGATAAGAATGCGTCGTATATTTTTCACGCCAAAAAAACTTTTATACACATTCATGCCGACGTGAACATTAATGTTCATTCACACGTAGCGCTTGGTCTTATGACGTATTGTGTTACTTAATCATTCATTCAGTGACACGAGCACAAACTATCCTAGTATTCTAGCTCCTAGCTCTCTCTTTGTCTTTCTCTCGAGCACTATCACCAACGCAGTCGTGTTCGGTGCTTTTAATGTTTTTCATTAATCACGTTTATTCATAGCTGTGTCGCCTCCGCAATTTGATTAAGCGACATAATGCACGTCGTAAAACTCGATTGAAATATAACCGGAAATACATGCACGCGATTGACGTAGATGGAAATGTCGATATTCTCGAGCGCAAAGACCCGTTGGATACCTAATATCTCATCCATTTTCCGATTGAATATTCCGAAAATAAGAATAATAAATATCGAGCTCTCTTAAGCTGGCAGGACCAAATCAGCAAAATCAAATGGGACCTAATGAATTATTTAGTACTTATTTTGTACTATTTTGTATCACCAAAAATAATTTTGTATCCCATGTCAATTAAAAAAAATTGTGGTCCTGCTAACTTAATAATCAACTATCGTAATAAAAACCATTAAAAATGAAAAATAAAAATTGATCTGATTAGTACTGCATTTGTACTAATTTGCACCACCGAAAATAATTTTGTACTCCGTGCCAATTAAAAAAAAAAATTGTGGTCCTGCTAACTTAATATTCAACTATCGTAATAAAAACCATTAAAAAATGAAAAATAAAAATTGATCTGATTAATACAGCATTTGTATTAATTTGTACCACCGAAAATAAATTTGTACCCACAATTTTTTTTAATTGGCACGGGGTACAAATTTATTTTCGGTGGTACAAATTAGTACAAATGCTGTATTAATCAGATCAATTTTTATTTTTCATTTTTTAATGGTTTTTATTACGATAGTTGAATATTAAGTTAGCAGGACCACAATTTTTTTTTAATTTGCACGGAGTACAAAATTATTTTCGGTGGTGCAAATTAGTACAAATGCAGTACTAAATATATCTATTTTGTTTTATTTTTTTATTTTTTTTTTAATTGGCACGGAATACAAATTTATTTTCGGTGGTATAAATTTAGTAGAAATTCAGTACTAATTGTATCTGTTTTGTTTTATTTATTTTTTAATTTTTTCTTTTGGTCCTGCTAGCTTAATATTAAGTTAGCAGCGCCACGATTGTTTCTGAATTGGCATGGGGTACAAAATTATTTTTGGTGGTACAAAATCGTACAAAATAAATACTAAATAATCCATCAGGTCCCATTTGATTTTGTTGATTTGGTCCTGCCAGCTTAAGAGAGCTGATATTCTTACGTGTAGTTTATCATAAGAGTTAATCAACATGTTAACAATTGCTAATTATAAAGATTATAATTAGCTAATCGTATTTTAAAGAATACGGTATATACGAAATACGCATACCTATTCCTTCGAATGTTGCCGTACATATGACAAGAGCAACAGCGCGCTACGTCTGTAAAGGTCGAGCGCCGAACACTGTGTGACGATGTAAGATAACAAATTCCTTATGCCTATAAAATAATACGACATATGTATGTCGAATACGTACTTGTTAACTCTCGAGCGTTGGCTGAACAATAATAATTTTTTCGTCTCTCTGCTTTCTGCGCGACGCGGCGGTCCTTTCCCCCACTTGCCTTCCCCCACTATGTCCTATGCCGTGTCTTCCTACGTCACGCATACCGAGGATACAAACAAGGACGCGTCACTATTTTTACAAAGGATATTCGGCATACCTACGTATATTATTTTATAGGCATAAGGAATTTGTTATCTTACATCGTCACACAGTGTTCGGCGCTCGACCTTTACAGACGTAGCGCGCTGTTGCTCTTGTTATATGTACGGCCACATTCGAAGGAATAGGTATGCGTACTTCGTATATACCGTATTATTCTTAAAAATAACTAATTATAATCTTTATAATTAGCAATTGTTAACATAATTGATTAACTCTTATGATTAACTACACGTAAGAATATCAGCTCTCTTAAGCTGGCAGAACCAAATCAGCAAAATCAAATGGGACCTGATGGATTATTTAGTACTTATTTTGTACGATTTTGTACCACCAAAAATAATTTTGTACCCCATGCCAATTCAGAAACAATCGTGGCGCTGCTAACTTAATATTATTAAGCTAGCAGGACTAAAAGAAAAAATTAAAAAATAAATAAAACAAAACAGATACAATTAGTACTGAATTTGTACTAAATTTGTACCACCGAAAATAAATTTGTATTCCGTGCCAATTAAAAAAAAATTAAATAAATAAAACAAAATAGAATAGTATTGCCGTCGAAAAAACTCTCCATATAAATGCCTGAGTAAACTGTTAGAAGAACCGGAATGGAGGATGAAACGGAAAATGTCTTAAACAAATTTTTTTCTTTTATGAGAAAGTAAATGGGCGAGAAAGAACCAATGGCTATACGTGAATATCCATGAAATAATTCCTAGTATTATAACTAAATAATCAATTCGTTGAATGCAAAGTTCGAAATAGAACGGTGTCTTTCACGAGTTTGCGGCTTCCTTAGATACATTATATTATAGTGCATAAAGTCGTACTACATCAACGCGAACGTCCATTCATTTTATCATTCACGTGGGCGCGATCATGTTGTATTAGTAATGATCGCAATTTCGTATCCGCCTCACAATTTTAACCGCAAAAATATCTACAAAGATATTTATGATTTATTTGTTTATTTATTTATTAAGCTGACAACATCTCAATTTAATTAAATCTCGTTTCATTAATGATGACTGATTGTTAATTGCAAATTTGCTATATTATCAAAATATGCATCATTGCTATCTATTTTAATTGAGTTCTTAAACAAATTTTTACAAACTGAGATTTACGACTAATTACGACGAGACTAAATTACAAATTTGATTTAATCAAATAAATAATTAAAAAAGTCTTTTTTATACGTTTTTCAGATGTAGAGTGTATCAAATTAAAATATCAAATTCCGTATCTGAGAATATATCTTCATAGAATTGTTATATTAAGGTTTAATTATATAAAGTCTCGGTTTATTCAGTTCCAAGAATCAATAATCACGCAACATAACTGTCATTAATACGAGTATCCTTTTATTAACTTGTGACGTAATTTTGTTATACAATTTCGTTGTGAATCAACAAGCAAATCAATGTAAAATATGTGATAATGAGCGTTCGATGTTTCGAAACGGAAATAATCGCTGTTCGATCGAGTAGCGAGCAATCCGAAAGAGGATTGCCAGCAGACAAGTTTGTACTAATTTAGTCCGCGCCAATTAAGAGTCGCGAGACACATCAACGACTTGCGTCGATAATTGATACGTCTTTCTCGATTTCAGATAGACATGTTTGACGCGAAGTCGAAAGCGCTTTAAAATGTCCATATGGTGAAATATAGATATAGTATATATATATATATATATATATATATATATATATATATATATATATATATATACATATAATTAATATTCAGAGAAGATTCGATGCTTGTAAAAGAGAATTACATTATTTTAATAAAAATTGATAATTTAATTAATCAATATCGACGAAAATGTTTATTAATACTATTTAAAATATTTATTTTCTTTAATCTATACTAGTAATTTTTCATTCACGTTTATTTTTGTTCTTTGTTCTCAATGCGTATTCCTTTTTGAATAAAAAAATATATATGTATAGTTTTGTCAGATGTTATCCAAATAATGAATTCAAATTAGATTAAAAATAACTTATCTCGAATATTTTTAAAACAAAGAAATTCTTTTTCGCGGAGATTTAGTAATTAATAGCAATAGTCTTGATAGTCTTTCAAAAGTCACAAAGCATAATTCTAGGGAGACGCCTTTGTCACAATAAGAAACATGCATTTTCTTAAGGATCCGATCCGCGTTCAAGCACGTGGTCTCACAGAACCCTCGGTACTCTGGGCACGTACACGCCGGCAATGTTACTTTGCATGCCCTGTCCAATCTGGCATTTAAACAGGAACAAAACGAGAACCGCGCGCGAAACGAGAATGAGATTATTTCGAGAGCGGCGCGGTGTGTGATTTTGGGCGTCGCATCGGCTCCGAAAAGCGCCAGGTGCGTAATGTCAACTACGAATTATTCACATCGTTACTGACGTATTTCAGGATATCAAAAAATGATTGACGTTTACTGTTGCGAATCAATTTACGAGATCGATACTAACAATAAGTCAAAACGAAATAAAATCAATGCTTTTAGTCAAAATATTAATAAAAGATTTTAATATTTTAATTAATAAATATTTTTTTAAATTAATAACGTTTAATGAAAATACATCAAAGTGGACATTATGAAAAAATAAGTGTCATATATTTCACAAAAAAAAAAATTTTAATTGAATGAGAAAAGTTGTTTTTCGTATTAAAAAACATGCCGACAATCACGAAGAAGCGATAGATCGAGACAGATTTCGGATACCATCACATCTCGACACATCATCAGTTACCCTTTAAACTTCTCCGTTAAATGCTCTTTAAGATAAACGTTGATCGAACGTAGCGGCTGTTAAAGCAGAAACACCCGCCTCTTCGAGTCTCGCGAACAACGAGCATTCACGTCGATCCATCGGAGCGAACGATTAAACCCGCCCTTTCCCCGAAACTAATTAAATTAATGATCCCCCCTCGGGCGAATCTCTGCCGTTTAGATAGAGTCTGGTTACCGCCTCCCATCGCCTCGGCAACTTGAGGGTACCGGCGATCTTTATCCCTTTATCTTCATTCGATTCAGCTAGTCGCTTCATTATCGTCCCTCTCACGTGACATTATCCGAAAATCGCACGTGAAATAATTACATCATCTCTCTCCGTATATCTGACATGAGTTATTATCGACATTAATGACGCTAAACGTAAAGCAACGTCGCGAGTTCCATTAATATATGAAAAAATTGATAAGTTGCACAAAATTCCGGTTTCGATACTTACAAGCATATAAAAAAATATTAATTATATAATTTAGTATAAAAATTTTGTTTCAGAGATGATGGATAGGGATATTTCAAAAAAGTTTCAAAAAACTCTATGAAAATTTATAGAATATAAACATTTTTTGTGTATAAAATACAGCTATAACATTTTATAGAATTTTCTGAATAACTCGGACACGCGAACAAAGTTGTATAATAATGCGATGCATAGAATAAAAAGTGCATTTCGTAATGACTGCGTATGCAATATTGCATTAGGTGGTTTAATCATTACGCACAAACAGGAAACAAGATCCATGGCATGATATAGTGAGTATTAATTTTCGCAATAAAAATTATATCTTTATGACATATATTACCTATTGTCAACTATATACAAGTATATACAAGTAAATAGAAATTTTGTATACAATGATTGTGATACATAAGGAAGAATAAATTTACGCAAATTACGCGTTTGAATTAACAATTTACTAAATTGTACGTTGCGTTAAACAATTTAGTTTTATTGATAGAAGAGTTTTTAATTTTATTATCGTGTAAAATGTAAAATAGAATATTAAGAGGAATAAAAGTTATAGAAATCTTGTAATTTTATTATATTTTCTGTAAGATAGAAACATTTATATTTTTCTATCAGATATGTATTTTATATCTACAGAAGTATATGAATAAAAGAAAAATAGCTATTCTATCCAGCAAAGCCGATACGAGTGTAAATATGCAACGAGTATAAGATGCTACGCGATAGCTGAAGCATTATGCAATACAAATTGTATGCTACATGCGTGGTAGGACAGAGGAATATCATGTCGCAATATTCCGGAATGGAATTTCGCTTTTGCCGCCCGGCGTGCGAGCCGATCGACCGGATTGCAGAAACAGGAAGCGACACAACGAGCGAGCTGGTGCAAACGCGCCGCTCCATCTCGATATCTCGAAGATCCGATCGGAGGTGGCTCGCGGGTCCGCTCGCTCGACCACATGTTCGCTCGATCCATCGATCCATCTTATATCAGAGAGGCAGCCAACGGCAAACGTTAATTATCGCGCGTTATTTTTATTTATCCTTCGAGACGCCTACAAAGTTATCGTGTAAGCGTCATTAAAAATGTGTTTTTCGCGCAATTTTGCGTCTTGAAAAGATCAAAAAGGGACTTAAAATTGAAGGAGGAAAAAATAAAAAAAATTCAAAGGACGGAGAAAAAGAAAAAGAGGGAGAAAACGTAAACGATACAAAGAAAAGCTTCCGCTATAGCTTATTATTCTCAGTGGCCAAACTACGACTGTTAACTGGCTGTTAATTACTTCGTAAACGAACCGCAGTAGACGTATTTCGAGGGAATGTCATTGGAACTCGACAATTTAGAACAACATGATATATTGTCATGTCGAGGAATCTCAGACATAACTCTTTTAAGTGTCCGCATTAATGATACGATCAAAATAACAGCAAAAAGTTCAATATAATTAATACTTTTAGAAATACATGAAATCTTTTCGTATTTTAAGAGATACGCCAGAATCTTAATAGCAAATTGTAAAACAATTTCGGGAAATATTTAAAGTATAATTTTTACCTTAAGAAAAATTTTGATCGTTGTATCATTTTTTATCTGATTTATACATAATAGTGATCGTAAAATATATTTTTCATTAAGGTGAAAGCTTTGAAATAATTATAAAATTATTCTTATAAAAATTTGAAAAATTACTTTGTTGTCACGATCTTAAAAATTTCCAACTGCAACTAATTAATGCTGTCAGACTTAAATTCAGTAATGCTATATGTTCTGTCAGTTTTTTATTTATACACGTCTACAAATAAATTCTCCATGCGGAAGGTCTGCTAATAAATTGCATTAAATTACACCAGCCAGAAACATTTTAAATGTACTCTCTTCGTGTTCTTTCTCTCTTTCTCTCTCCGTACATTTCTCTTTTTGTTGCTCATCGTGTTTGAATGCGCACGTTTCCATGCGATATCGCGTATAAAAGAATCGATATCCTCGGCAAAATGCCTTTGATCGCCCTCGACTAACGATTAAAAGGGTTACGTTTACACTCGTGGTGCGTCCTACGTGCGACGTATTCAACGCGGTCGCCGTCGTGTCGCTAAATATAAAGCAAAGAGTCACCCCATTTGGGGGAGGAGAGAAGAAGACTGCGGAATGTCCTGACATTTAATATTCTCGTAGCAGACGCACGCTTTACGAGGTCACGCGGGATCCGTCGGAATTTTCGACAATATTTTTAAAAGACCACACACGCGCGAACTGCATTTCCGAGACACGACGACATCGCTTTTGCGTCGCGCCGGAAGTCAGCTGAGATTTACGGAAACGAGACTAGTGCGTAAAATCGCGAGACGAAATCGTAAGAAACATCATACACTGCGCGAGATTTAATTTCGTCGAGAAAATATTGTCGAAATGCAGCATCGTGTAGGAGTCATTATATTTATATTATTGCAGATCGCGAATAGTATCAAGAATGCAATGCGAAGCAATATTTAATATTGCTAGTATGGATAATTAAACTCCATGTCAAGGAAATATTTTGCGAGATATTATTTTCGATTTTGGCAAAGTAATTATAAATATTATCAACATTAAAAGAATAATATATATAATATAATATTTTAATTATTATGAATTATACATTGGAGATTTTCTCGTACTTCTTTACATATGAAAGTTTTGAGTATTAATTAAAAGAGAATGAGATACAAAGATATTTTTAGAAAAAATTTCAAGCGACGTAAATACAGGGTATATCGATATATCGATATATAATACTAATGTAAAGTACGATTGACTTTCTGAAAAATTGTTTTCAGTAAAAAATTCAAATCATGAAATGTTTAGAAAACTCTATTACATCGATTTACATAATGTTCGACGTACCGTTAAAATCTACACATGTTAAGTTTCTGTGTTACACAAATTCAAGCGTGTAACATTAATATCGGAGATATCGTAATTTGAGAATAAGAAAAAAAGACATCGTGCAAAGTGTGTCATAAAATTCGAAACTTGACAATAAAAACATATTGATACTGCTTTGCGATTTGCAATACATATATAGTATTCCACTTGATTTTTGCATATATGTATAATACTTTTATATATGTATATGTATAGTAATATTATATAAATACATATAATTAAATTTTAAAGGATATTATCATATTTAAAACAAGTATCGGTAAAAATATAGAATATATATTTTTACTTCTCAATAAAAATATAAATATAATTTTAATCAGGACTGGATACATCAAATAACTTTTAAATAATTTTGAAATTATACTAAACATTATCAAAACAAAATCAAAATAAATAGTAATTTAATTATGTAATCTACTCTATAAAATATTGTTAATCTAAACATTTTGTGTGAATCAGCAATCTTTAAATTATTTCTGAAAAAAGTCTTTTTTCAAATATAATAAAAATAAATCAATAAAATAATCATAAAGTTATATTTATATAAATTAGACAATTTTTAATAAAATTTATATTTTCTTCAAAAATTAAGAAAATTTGATTCCAGAAAAATTCATTACAGAATCTGTCAAACTTTAATATAAATTTTTCGATTTTTATTCAATGAAATTTCTAAATATATATTATAATATATATATATATATATATATATATATATCGTAATTTAAAGATACTGAATCATAACGTAGTAGATTTTTTTCAATTATAATGGGAAGCAGGTAGACTCACCCTGTTTGAGACTGTGTCGAAATCCGCGCGCTGCTTGGACGGCGTTTAGACACAAGTTGCACAGAACCAAGGAAAAAACGACAGCGTAAAGGCACCTTAAAGCCACATCGCGCACGAGACCCTTCTTCATGGCAGTGATCATGGTCTACGAGAATCGTCCAAAGTGTTCCTCGATACGACCAAACAAAGGCGATCATTGACAAAGGCACTCACATAGTCCGCAGATTCCTCAATGGGCAAAAAGAAAGGAAAATTCCGAATCATTCAGCACGCTTGTTATATCGCCTCTTTTCTTCGTCATTCATCGAAACGCGCCGTGTCTTATGCCATGTCGATCGTTTTGTAATATCACAAAGCTCACACGAAAATCCGATACGCACTTAACAACGCATGGACGTTCGTCGTCGGCGATCGAATCTTAAACAGCGCGGTTTGTAATTTTTACCTGACAAATCGACCTCGTGCGTCTCCTCTTTCCATGCGACAAGCTTTTCAAAATAATCCTTGCACTCATTTCACCGTCATGAACATCTTCGGGGATGTCACGTAAATCACTTTCACCGTCGAGCACAATTTCTTTGCACATACGTACGATTACGACACGCAGGGGATTCGAAGCAACGACTATCGATTAAGCACGTTAATTTTTACGTGCATTACCTCCTTTCTTCACGAAGAAATATATTCCGACGAAAATTTCACGAATAATCGCGACGCGAACTTTCCTCACTCGCGCGAACTTAGCATCGAACTTGTCACACACGTCACGCGATGACGTTTAATTACGCCGAATTTACACAAGAGCGAAGAGTTTTATGGCGAATTTTCCACGCGTTCACTTGTTGCTTTCTCGACGAGAGCGGATCTTTCATCAACGCACGTGTGTCGCCCACGCTTTCTACATGTAACGAAAAACACTACACTTTGCGATGCGCACTTACAATTCGTAAAACTGTAATTTCTTTGGCACGAGAAATTGCGCGTGCAAGAGGGAAAGATCACAGACCGATCAACACTTCGATGTAAACATCACGAGCGTCGCGAGTGAACTGAGCGAAGGAAGCGCCCAAGTCACCACCGAGCATTCCCCCACCCTTTCCCTTACTAACGCGCCGCGCGCGAACTTATGGTAGGTGGATAGATAAAAACGCGGGACTACGTGAGACAAAACTTTCTCGACGGTGCTTTTCCAAAACAATTTCTGTGCGCAGGATATTTTTTTTTTTTTTTTTTTTTTTTTTTTTTTCAGAGAAAGCTTTTCGTACAGAACAATTTTAGATTGTTATATCATTTCTATCTGCTTAAAAGATTTCGAACGTTGTACATGATATATTAATCGACTCTCTAGAATTTTAAATATAGAAAAATTACTCTAAGGTTCTCTCTCTTCCTCTTTCTCTCTTTCCCCATCGTTCTTTTATAATATGTATTCTTTATTATGTTACGTTTTTATTTAATCTAATATGCGTGTTATATTTTTAAGATTTAATAATTTATTTAATCCTCTATACATTCTTTCTTTTGGAAATTTATTGATAACGCACGACATATGAATTTTTTATATATTATCATCAGTTTATAAATATTGAAAATATTTAATTATAAAACATAAACATATATAATATAATAAATGTATAATATAGTATATAATATAATATAAAAATATAATATATATATTATACAAATGTGTCTACAAAACTCTATCAATATCTCTGTATATGTACTTTACCAAAAAAATTCTCTTTTGTAATTTTTTTAATAAATTCGAATTTTCGGAAATTTGAGATTATATATTAAATTGATATAGGAATGTAAACTTCCTGGAACTGAGTTTCAATTTGATTAAATAACATATTTATTTATTATAATCTATCTTTCTATTAATTTATCGTCAATTTTAACTCAATGTACATAGAAATCTTTTATTAAAACATTATTACACATTTAAAAAAAGTGTATTAAAGGTAATTGCATCACGTTTAAAATTGTGTGTAATATAATTTAGTATCTGTAAATATTTTGCACGAATGAGAGAGAGAGAGAGAGAGAGAGAGAGAGAGAGAGAGAGAGAGAGAGAGAGAGAGAGAGAGAGAGAGAGAGAGAGAGAGCCATTAATCATAATATTAATATTACCATTTTGCTGCTTTCTCTGCTAATTATCAGTCATGTAACGTGTAACGTTGCATAGTGTTTAGTCACCGATATAGCATGTGTAGATTACTTCTATCATATTATATTCTTATACATATATATATATGTAAATATATACATATACACGCTCGTCAATTTTGATATATACATATACATAGACTGATCTCTTGCATTACTAAAAAAAGGAAAAAAGACAAAGAAAGATATTCCTATGAGATATTGTTTATTCCTTCTACTTATAGAAAGAGAGACATGACCTGTTAAATATCCCTATCTCTTTTATTACACGTTGTTGTGTTGGCTAACCTTGCGAGATGTATGTATACATCCTTATATGTTCATCTCGATACTTCTTGGCCTCTTTTTATATTGACATATTTATTTTCGTTCCGAATCTGACTGTTGGAGTTTTCTATACTTTTCGCGTTCTTCAAACTCGAATAATAATACACAAATATAATCACGGAAGTATCGAACGTGAAATCAGACAACCGTCTCAATATGTCAATGTCAGGTAATACGTAAAAATAATCGCGTTTGCGTTTCATATACTTGTTGCATCGCGATATACATATATATATATATATATTAAACACGCGCATGTAGAATATAAAATATATAAATATTAATCGCGCAATAAAATGTCAGGCAATTATGATTATTAATCGATTCTCGGTGAGGATAATAAAGTTTCAATGTGAGCGATATCGAATTTCGTTTCTATTTCTCGTATCCACAAAATGTCGTAATATTCAAGTGTCCTTTGTACGTCACTCACGCAGCGTCGCGGCGATCGGCTCGTCTCGTAACCATTCGGCTCTTTTCGGGCTACCATGTTTAGCTCTGCTTCGAGTGCTAAACTGCCTGTCGAGTCCGATCAGTTATGCCGGATACGGAGCTTAGGAGCACACGTATATAAGTGCATACTGCCGACCGTCAAAGTTTTCCGTATTTTTCGCGTTCTTAAAAAGTGAATTATATACAAATACGATCACGGGAGTGTCGAACGTGAAATCGCGCGATCGTCTCAGGGTGTTAAATACAGTGTGATGTATAAAAACGATCGCGTTTGTTCGTAAAGTGCGATGTTACGTCGCGTCGCGTACCTGTTGCGTCGCGATAAAATGAAAATTTCGCGAAATATCGGGATCGGGAGTGCGAATAAAGTTTGCAGCGACCGTTAATAATCAGTGTGTGTGATATTCGCGTGTGTATCCTCAAGGAAGTTGTGCCGGCAGCAGAATTTCAATCGGAAGGTGCGATTTTCGATGAAACAGTTCGGCGAATATATCGGTCTTATATAAATTTTATATAAATTAACCCTTACTCCGTATTGTTATTTTTGCCACCTTCTAACTGTACAGGTGGGTCAGTGTATTTTCGATAAGTTTGTTAATATGTAAAAAGTATTTTAAAATATCTAAAACAATGTATATACCTTCTTTGAACATTCTAAATGAAGACTAAAATAATAAATTTGAAAAATAATTTACTTAAATATATTATTTTATGATTATTTGTTTTCGAGAAATTGACGTTGTTAGAAAAATGATCCATCAGTACGGAATAAGGGTTAATTTATTGTGCCATTTATTTGTTTTAGTTTGGCGTTATTGGCTTAAATATGTTTAAGCGCATCTTTTTCCAGTACATTTATTTTTCCACGATTTATATGTAAAGAAAAGAAATTAGTGTATTCAAACAAACACAACATCTATAAACTCATTGCATTCGAGATGTGCGCCGTTATTTGAACCGTGGATTCGGTTACTTCTAGGAACTGTCCCATAAATCTTACCAGCGAGTCGGCTGAGCGAGAGCGAAATGAGAGCGAGCGAGATAGCATTAGTCGAGCGAGGTATTCCACGAAGTCAATTATCCTGATTTTCAACGTCGATCAAATTTGAGATTTGCTCGCTTGAAAAACCACTTTTATAACCAAGATAAAAAGATCGATTTTATAATTTCGAGGATTTTGATGATTTTCTTCGATAAAATGCAAAATTTAGTATTGATAAAAAAATATATTGTACAACAAGCATACATATATCTTATTTATATAATATAAAATATTTTTAAATTTATATAAAATTTAAAATATTTAATGAAGGAAAATTTAAGAAGGATATATACGTAGTATACACATATTGGAATTGTTTTATCTATTGAAATTATTTATTTTCAGAACTGAGGTCCTTAAATTTTCCTTGCTTAAATATATTTTTGTTCTTTTGATATTTATTCAATCGTTTCTTCGATATATATGTCTTAAATGAAAGAAAGATAGGAATAAGATTAAGATAATTAATAAATAAATTACTTCATTGATATATAAGATTACTAAAGTTCAGTTTAACCTTCTTTAACAAAACAATTAATAATTGTTATTTATTATATTTTTAGAATAGATTGGTGACAGCGTAGCACAACAGTAGAAGATACAGTGATCCAGCACAACAAATAGAGTAAATACAACGATCCAATACAGCAGCATTCGGTGAGTGAAAAAATGATACATTTATACATTAATGATTAATTATTTATCTAGTAATGACGTCATTGCAGCATCTTCTTCAAATTATCATAAATCTGAAAAATAGTTTTTTTGAATCTTTCTTTTTTTCAACAAAATTCTTTTATTTTTTAGGGTTGTAGACAAAATTATAATTCTTCAGAGAGATATATATATATTAGAGATATACTGTGTGAATTGAATTTAATATATTCATGATTAATTATTTATCTAGTAATAACGTCATTGCGTCATCTTCCTCAAATTAATATAAATCTGAAAAATAGTTTTTGTTTGTATTTTTCTTTTTTTCAACAAAATTCTTTTATTTTTTTATGGTTATAAATCAAATTATAGTTGTCGAGAGAGATATATAGATACATATATGAAAGATATGTATTGGAGATATACTGTCTAAATTGAATTTAATCTATTTAACGTATTTAAATATAAGAAAATAAATATGTCATACAATTAACATATTTAAATAATAAAATGTGACACGCGCGCAACTCGCCATTCATTTTTATATAAATTCAGATTATGATAAGGGACGAGGAACATTGAATAGAGGAAAATTACAAACACATACGCGAGTGTAAGTTTTTAAAATTTTTTTTACTAAAGAAACATATTTCAATAACGAACACACACGGACAAATCAGTGGTCGAACTAAATCATACAAGATTAGGTACTTCTCTATTTCTTCCTTGCCTCTAGAAGGTTACAATGCTTGGTTATCTTTTTTGTTTTGAATATATTATAGGATATTTTTACGGAGATATTAATTAGTGTTCCTCTCTTTCGGCTTGTTAAGCGCTGAATTATTTTATACCAAGCGGCTCCAAGTTGTTCGCTCATTGTCATTTTTCAACCGCTCGATCGCGTGATCGATCGAAGACGCATGTCGACGCTCGTTCGCGCTATTGCTACTCGTTATACAATAATTCGCTATCGCTATCGAGTCCACCTGCAAGGATGCGTCTCGATCGTGATCGCGTGATTCTCGAGCGGTCCATCTATTGCTTCGTCGCAGAAGTTAATATGTATTACTCTGCTCACGCGAATTTCCACGTTCTCCATATAACATACTTTAAGCATACTTTAAAATTTAAATTATTGCTGAGCTATGAAACTTGCAATTAATTTTACTTCTCAGTCTTATTTTATTACGAATTCTTTTATACAAGTTTTTTGCTTATTTTTTTTTTTTTTGACAGACACTTGCATGACTATAATTTAAATGTGAATTGACTAAATTTTCATTGAGCGACACTTATTCATGTGTCATCAAAGAATATTAAAATTTAATTTCTGCATTAAATTTCAAACAAATTATTAAAAAATTGTATATGTAATTTTAGTTAAAAAAAAAAAAAAAAAAAAAAAAAAAAAGGATTTACATATACGTACCTATATTTATATTTTAATATTTGTGTTATTAAATTTACAAGACTGAATAACAAAAGAGAATTGTTAACGCAAAATTTTTTTGTGTCACTCACTCAAAAATATACTCTGTAATAAATATATTTGATTTTTATTTTAGTAAAAGAATTGAAAATTAAAATAATGATAATAAAATAATCTTGCTTATATTTTGATCATTATAACAAGACAGAATTTTTGTAAAGATGATAAAGATAATGTAAGATAATTTTAATATACATATGTATATATACAAGATACAATAGAACAATTAACAATGTAGAATCTAAAATATAGTCGAGAATATAGGCAAATGAAATATTTAGAGATTCAAAGTCGAAGCGTAAGGGAGAAGGAGAAAAATGGAAAATTGCGAATAAGCATTCGAGTACTCGGACGAAGTGGTTGAAAAACCGTTGGCGATGTCGACCCGTCCATCTAGGGGACGGACAAGTCAGTCGAGTGTGTGGACGAGTACTACTCGTTTATCTTACTCGAACGACGCGCAATTGCAAAATCGATCGGTTATCGGAAATATGTAATCTGTAATGGCGGACGTTAAAAACCGTATGAAAGTGTGTATACGACGTGTGAGTTTTGTGAAACTAGTCTTTCGGCTCTTGGGCAGTTTACGCTCCTTTTCCCCTTTCTGATTTCTTGTCACACACGTGATATGCGCGATCAGGTATCGATACAACGAGTAAATAACGTTAACGGTAACGCGCGTACTTACATTAAACGTCGGTCAGTCGACTCTTCGCGCCAACTTCTCTTCCGGCACTTCTCATCGGTCTCTCGTTTAATTAACGGCGATCTGCGTAAGAGCGCATGTACGACACGTGATATCACTCCGTGCAACGACAAGTAAAAGATTCGTTAGACGATCTTTACGATATCGTTTAATAATCTTTACGATATCGCGCGCTTATTACGATCCTGCGCGCGTGCTGCAATAAGCTCTTATGAATTTATCTATGTCATATAGATTTCAAAAATTATTTTCTGCACGTTTGTATTACATGATCGATACGTATAATACGATATATATAAATTCATCATCATCAACAAAAAAGATATAATTAAGAATTGTAACCATAAAAGAAAAATTGATTAAACTTTCCGATTGCTGAAAATTTGTGCGCGGTATTAAAAATAAGAAAAGATATATTATAGTTAACGTTAAAAAATAATAAAAATGAAAATTCGATATCTGTCTACATATTTGTACTTTATCAAGTTTTGCTTCGTAATTACAATTGCACTGTATAATATTCGGAACGCGCAGTGATCGCAGCGCGGTTATTCATTTGCTTCAGTTATACGTTCCTTTCTGTATCGAAATCTAGCTTTACCAAACGGTTTACACTGAAAGCATGTAACACGATACAGAGTATTTTCTATAGGCGAACTCTATCAATGAACGCGATATTTTCTTTATTCACGTTTGTAGTTTGGGATCTTGCGAGACAACTCTCGTAAGATCCGCGTGAAGCTGTTTTATCGCCGTTTCTTCAAAGTATCAGGAAATAATATTTCTCTCTCGTCGTATTACTCGTCGATTGCGAATCGCTCTTGAGATAAACATACAAACGAGTCCTCGTTCTCTCTCTCCTTTTCTCTCACTCTTTTCAATTGCATACATGGATGCACACGTAACATACGTACAACAGACACGCGAGCTTATTTATTTCGTGCTAATATTATAATCGAGTCGAATCCTCGGCAACTGCTATAGAGATACAAACTATAGAGCGTAATATGTAACGTCGGTACGCGCGTGTACAGTACAAATTGTCGCAAAAACTGGATTCTACAGGACTCGCGCTAAACAATTCATTTTATTTCATTAAAAACGTTCCATAGTTAATATACACAAATCGTATTTTTTATGTCGATATCATTGAAATTCTTCAAATATGTACATTGACTCGATAGGAAAATTCTTTTGATTCATCTTATTGTTAGATTTTTGCAATTATACATGTGTGGATTTTTCTTCACCTCTTGAATTCCCTGATTCTACATATCTCGGAATATCTTTGAATAGATGTGCATCTTTAGATTTTATCATTTATTGAATTTCTTAATGAGTCCGCGTGATTGCGCGATAGTAGATATGTGTCTAAGAATTTGTATATTTATAGAATAAAGATGATTGAAATAAACTTTGTCATAGCTATTATATATGAGGTAACTTGTATATCAAAATAAGAATAACAATACAATACTGATACAATTGTTCAATAATGATTTGCAACTGTTAAACGGTCTTCTTTTTCAAATATTAATTCTTAGTATGGTAAGCAGACTCTTCTTCTGTCTTTATTGCACTGATTACTCTTGCAGGTTATAACATTTTTTTTTCTTATAAATTTAAAAAATATAAACAATAGCACATGAAAAAAAAAGTCTTACGCATAAGATATGTTTTTTTTTTTTTTTTATAAAATGATAATTTTTTAGAATTATGTACAGAATCTGTCATGGATGAATGACTTATTCATCTTCAGATGTTACCCCTGCTTAGCTAATGCAATCTCATTTATATCGTTATTTATATCTTCCAGATAATAATTGATAATATCTTACATACATCATGTTAAAAGAGTGTATTATTTCAAATTTGATTCCTCGACTGATGACAAAATCGACAATCTTTGTCTCTACAAATGCCTAGCATTTTGTGCACAGTTTTTGTTCTTTGATATCTTTAAATAACGGTAATATCGATTCATAGGGCGCAATCATCTTTATTTTTACTATCATTGTCATCGTTGTCGATATCGTCATCTTTGTCGTTGACCAACGGTGATAATGACATTTCTTATTATTTTATTCACTAGCTTGAAAAAAGGATCTATCGCTTGATGATAAATTTGAACTATGAATCCTGTCGAATTTTTTCACAATTTTTGCGACACTGTTAATACGTATCAAAGAATGCATCGCGCTTGATACGTCTCGCGGTTAAATATACAATATACGATGTAATAATAAGATTATACAGATACGTAATCATAGTAGTAAAAAGTAAAAATTGTATGAAAAATTATTGTATATATTGTTTCCCATTACTTATTGTTACGTCGTGCTCCATACTTTCGAAGTCGCGCACGCAACTTTTGATCCCATTCCTTTTCTTTTTTTTCTTTTTTTACACCTCTAATAAAATAAACGTATTTCTTGTCTTTGAAGTATTTTTTATGAGAATAAAATATTGGGAAATAATAAAATTTAACAAACCAATAACATTTAAGATGTAGCGCTCTTACAACTAAATGTAAAATATTATAAATTTTCTAAAGCTACATCATTAAATATATAATATCTATACTATATTGCAATTTTATTAATTTCTGCGAGTAAATTACACGCTATTAAGAGTTATTTCTTTGATTATTTAACGGTAAGAGCTTTTATTGAAAAATAAGGAATACTATTTCTTGTTTCCCGATCAATCTAGCGTTCGATCAACTTCGAAAGTGGAACGTCCAGTTATAAATACGAACACTATGATATCGTATTACATGTACGATGATCTCTATGATGGTCAATGTTCTTGATGATGAAGATACGATGACGTGCACGACTATATAATGAATAACGAACGATATGCTATGTCCACAAACAGCTGCTCTCAAACGGAGCCGAGATTTTTCCATTTGTATTTGTTTCGTTTGTATATTATTGTTTAAGTTTAATTTACATCAGGTATATTAGTGAATAAAATGTTTAGTAATAACGTGCATAAAAATTATCTTTAGCCAGATTCATCTATCAAGTCTTTAAAGAATTTCATATTTTCTTCATATCATTCAATTTCGTGATTTCAAGAAATATTTATAACAGTGCATTTTTATATTTTTTGTCACGCTCTCTTTTTCTTTTTCTCGACGTAATTTACAGTCAATTGAGTACAATTACTTAATATAAAAATATGAAAAGTTAATATTTAATATATACGGATCTTATTAACATAAAGTTTGTAAATATCAAAAGATTTAAACAAGAGAGTGGAAATTTTATTTAAGATTGACAAGGCCGTTAATGCAGCAAAAAATATGGGAGTGTTATGCTGAAGACTCTTTTGATGGGAGTATTTCCATGTTCTCAATGGCGATCGTAATGACCGTAATGATGCTAAGATGAATTCTGTTCGTTACGATGGCTCGATTATCTTGCAGGCGTTGTTCACCATTGACAATGAGATAAATCGTCTCTAAAATGGCTTTTTATTGTCGGCTTACATTTTTTTCGCCTTAGGACATAAACGTTTTACCGCGCTCGTGAAAATACTCCCTTCGTACTAACTAACTACTCATCACTAATTTGGATCAAATAGATTTTATATCACGCGTGATTTCATCGCGCCAGTCGATCGTCTCGATCGACTTCTATTTCATAGTTCCATATCGCGTAATATTCAACATTTGAAAGATTTTATTGAAGAGTGAAATCGAGTCATCTATTTCTCGAAAGGATCTGGCGATGCATAGATTGAATATTTTACGAAATATTAGGGGACGTAATATAAATGTCATATTTATTAATTTATTAATTTTGATGTTATTATATATTGGTTTAAAATTCAAATCATATTAAATTTTATCTAATTGTCAAGTAGCAATGATATTTTTTTTTTTTGTAATTTTTAACATGTAATCGAAATAAAGATACAACGTGTAAAACTGGCTTTTACGCGTGCAGGACAGATTGCTTCTTTACCAGATTGCGATTGACAGAAACCGCTTTTATCGTCATTTTACACGCACACGTGTTCCATATCGTTGGGTAATTACATTTACAGTAAAGTTACTTCAACTTTGATCGATAACAGAACTACAATTTAACAAATTATTCTATTCGCATTTATTATAGATTCGATATGCAATATTCGGTTACACCAATTTATTTTAATTACTTTGTGTTTGCAGTTTTCTTTAAATATTCCAAGTAATATAGTCTTTCTTTTAAAATAATTGAAATAATTAATAGCGTGAAAAACTTTTGATTAAAAATAAAAATGCATTGCCTGATCCTACCTGAGAGATTTTCATCTTGTTTCTCGTTATTCCCTACCTCGCATTATCGCTATTATTATCGCTAATTTCTAAGGGCACAATCACACCATACGCTCGTTCGTAAATTCCTCTGTCTTTTCAACATCTGCCTATATTGTATAGATTTATCTAAGTTTTCTAAACTTTCAAGAAATACAAGCGCACTGCGACATATTCTATATTCTCATTTTATGAATTTTTAATTAATAAATTTTTGCACTAAAACGAGCTTGGAGATCTAATAAACGAAGGACTCGTTTAGTAAATGCGATAAATTTTTCTTAGTATGAACAAGTTGTAATGCAGGGTGCTTTCAAGTTTTCTTCAAAATTATCACGATTGAAAATAGAAGAGAGAGAGAGAGAAAGATTATAAATGTTTTTTTTTTTTTTTAATTATCTATAATATACGGCGTATTGAAATAAATGAATCGATGTTTCCATCTGCATTATATCATAGGTAGTATGTATAGGCTTTCTCACCCTGCATTAATAGAAATATGTGTATTTATTAAAGAAGAATCTCTATTTTATTTCGCAGAATGTTTCATGAAATATCGCACGATGTAATGTAACAAGTTACATATAATATAGTCACTTTATCCTATACATATTTTTACGCGAAATTTCACTACTAGATTTCTCTCATATCTTCTAAATTGTTAGAAGATGAGTATTATGTGTGTGTGGACACTCCCAAAATTGTTCCGCTTTTAGCTTAAATCTTTAATTGCCTCTATCAGGTATACGTACATTGAGTTTGAAAGTACACACGGTATAAACGCGTCTCAACGAATCGGCGCACTTTTACTAATCCGTTGAGTTCGGTTGAATTATGCGGATCATTTAAAAAGTTTCGATATGATATACATATAGTGAAAGAATTCAAATTGACAATCTCCAAACAGAATTTATGCGTTGCTTAGATATGCAGGCTACGATATGATATTAATTTGATATCCATATAACTATTAAATTATATGTTTGTTTCTGGAGTCGACGTTCGTCGTTGCATTGATAATTTGAAATCAGATATACATATCTTGTGAAATTTTTCATGATAATTTCAAGATTATTATATAATTATATTCTCACACATTTTATATAAAGATATTAAAGATATAAAAATTAAAAAAAAAAAAAAAAACATTTTACATAAAAAATAAAAGGATATGTTTGTTGGACAGAGAATTTGAGATATTTTGATTATTTGATAATTAGTCCGATCATTCTTTTCATTTTTTGGGCGTATTTAGATCGGCAAATGCTGTGCCGCACATGTTATTGTGTAGCGATATATTAAAATGTAATAATTTATACTAATTGCGGCGCATATATATATCCGTTGGACGACACATTTTAACACGATAATTACGGCGATTCCTTCCGCTTTGTTGCGTCGAATGCGATGACTTGATTACGTGCATTTATCATATAATTTTTTGACGAAGAAATATTATTGGATAAAGAAACATTTGTATAGACAATTGTCAAATTTCGCTAACACACGTGTTAAAAATTTCTGTTGCTTTTGTTCATTGAAAAATACATTTTCATTGATGTGGCATGCACCGCAATTAAATAGAAAATTAATAAAAGATTTTGAAAAATGTCATTGATTCGACTTTAATTAATATATCGAAAAAAATGAAAAGAGAAAGAAGTTTGAAAATTTCCTAAAGACTTTTAATTATTATCTAGAGATTTTAATCATCGCTAATAATTGTTTACGAAGATCTAACAACTCTCATCGTGAGCTGTTAAATTAATTAGGATATAGCATGCTCTCCTTCAGATTTAAATTCTACTAATATCTCATACATTTCCTCTTTCACTGTCCTGAACATGGCAGTTTAGCTAGCTTCCGTGTGTCCGAACCCGACAATCGGAATTTTTTACCTATTCGCTTATCCTAATGGTTTTTGAACCACAAAGGATCGCGAAACTTGTCTATTCGCGTTTACAGAGACTCACACGATTTCGAAAAATCAATCTTTGGAAATCAAATAAATAAAATTTGATAATAAAATTATTTTGTCGAATTTTATTTATTCGATTTTACTGTCTATATTTCAAATATAGATAATAACATTTATCTATATAAAAGTATCATAAAAAAAAAAAAATTGAAAAAAATAATATACTTGGTAAGAGTATATTCACAGTATTATAGTACTAATCGTGTGATCCCTTTCCGTTCTTCGCATTTTCTTCCTCTTTCTCTCTGATTTTTTCACTCGCACGTATGCTATCGTCATTCGTTCGTTCTCTATATTTTAGATCAAGTTTAAATCACCTCCGCATGATCTTCACACATATACAGGCACACTCTTCTAAATCCTCTTAATCCTCAAACAAGCTACATTTCCGTCAACTCATTTCAGCTCAATTGCCACAGCTGTTGTGGTTTATTAAAAATGTTTGCATATATGTATATACTATACACATCACGGATTAATTTATCATTATTATTTAATAATTTGAATTGTGATAACGTTATTGAAATTGTGATTGATAACATTATTGTTTACATTCTCCCTATTATTATCATCTGATGAATTAATAATTTTAAAATTATTGAATAATAAATGTTGATATTTATTAATATGAAGAATATACTGTTGGATCAACGATCGAGCATGTGGCCTGAGCTGAAAAGGGCGAACATGTTGAAAATATATATCGCGATCTACGGAATAATGTTGGTAACGAGGAACGTTGATCAATCGCACTCTTCTGATTTACAATCCATCAATTCGAGTCGTGAAAGTCTCAATCGTGGTGGCATCGAATAGCACGTGCCGATCGAATATATTATGTTGCACGCGATTCACAGAAGCTATACAAAGGCTACTTGGCGATTCAGTGAAAATGAAGATATTTTCGATGTCTCATCGTGTATACGTAAAATCGGCGACATATATTCTGGATATGTTTATCGAGATATGAAACGGTATTGGGATGAGCTATCCAATTTCTCTTTTACAGATGTTATTGGTCGTGATCAAACTCGAATAAATATTGCCAAGTGCGAAATGACTTGAAAATGATAAATTTGCACTTTAACTTTGAGGAATGCAACTTCTCGAGACATTTTACACGTGCTTTTTAATTGTCATCGAATGTCTCAAGATCACAACCAAAATTGACCGTTTTGCTTTAACGTAAAGGTTCGAGGTCATTACTGACAATCGCAATTGTTGCTCAAACAAAGAGCGTCACCTTATTTACGTTCAAACGTCGTGATAAACCGACCGATTATTCTGTCGTTCACCGTGACGCTTTTGCCTGAAGTTTTGCGTTAGAGTCGCGAAACTAAAACTTTTCATAATATATATATATATATATATATATATATATATATATATATATATATATATATATATATATATATATATATATTAATGATAAATTCTCTTTCTCTTTTCCTTCCTTCACTCCGCTCTCACAGTTATAACTTCTACAATATGTATATGCTCTTCCTTTTTTGCATTCGTAATCTATGGAGACGGCACAAAGCTGAACGGCTAATGGTAGATACAAGTATATTACAAGTACATGTCCGCGAAGTATCCGCGCACTCGCGCTTTGCCGACATAAGAGCGAGAAAAGAAAATAATTGTCTTCGTAAAAGGCCAACCGAGATATCGGTATAGTCGCCGTAAGAGGATAGAATTTCTTCATTTATAATATCTATAAAATTTTTAACGCGAATGCAGCGTCAGAGTGCTCTCTAACATAGGATGCCCCGCAAGATGCTTCATTGAATTAAATAAGACAATAAAAAAAAAAAAATAAGAAAATAATATTCACAGTGTTTTTGTCAGAGCAATTTTCTTCAAATTGATATATTTTACAAATATTTTTTTTGTTTTTCTTTAAATATTTAAAGCTATTTAAAAAAAGATATGCTTAATAATCTACTGAGAATTTAAATTTGACAATAAATTTGACCATGTTTTGTCAAATGAAAAAAAAAAGAGATGAGAAGAGCGAATTCTCTCGTAAACAGTTCCAACGAGACGGATTGCAATTTCTTGTTACAGTTCTGTCGGTCATTGCGCACGCACTAACGCATTTAAGCATGCTTTTGCCTCAGATACTCGCGCGCATGTACATAATGATCTCACGGTAACGATTTTCCATACAACATTTCGGTAATTCTGCATATGTTTTTAATCACGCATATCTTGCAACAGCAAATCTTTTAAAAGTCATTGAATAACATTTTACGTATTGCATTATCGGCTGATATATTATACAAGTAATTTGATAAAATTTTCCTTAAAAATTTGTGTACATTTCTCAATATAATTGATTTGACAAGTAAATAGTCAGTAGCTATATATTATACTTTTTTTATTCTCGCGATAAAAATTTATACAAAGATAAGTAAATCAATTTAATTTGTTTTACATCAATTTATTTGTGTACTATATATTCAATAAATTCATGAACGGTGATGTGCAGTTCTCACAATCAGATGCAGTAAGAAAGGCGGGTTGATATATATATATATATATATATAAAGACGCCCCCGCGTGAAAATCGTTACCGTGAACAACGGATATGGTTCGTACGACTAAAACAGCGTTCTTCTCTCTCTACTGCTTCACAGAATACACACCGAGAAACACCTAGCTTACGTGACTAGGCTACGTAACGAAAACTCATTGCACACACGTGCACTACGAGATCGAATCTCGTCTCTCTCTCTCTCTTTCTCTCTCTCTCTCACGTTTTTTTTTCTCTATGCGTGCATTTGTGTCTCCGGTTCTGTCGCATTCGCACACTCACGCACACTTACGCTGCTTGCAATTAATTTTTGTCCAATAATCTCTCGAATCACGTGTTGGGATCTCACATTACGTCGACGCCATTCCGCCACCCCGCTCTTCCCCTTGTAAACATTTGTATGTATCGTTTCGAGCGAATTTCGGAAATAGCGTTTGTTCGAACGTCGTTTCGTTAATAGCTCGATTAGCGATGCAAACAAATTCGCGAATCTTGACTTGAAATTTTGGCATTTTTTAAAAATTTTTTTTTCTATTTCCGTTTGCATTTATTTTTTGTAATCATGTCTATTGCATTCAAAACTATTCGAAAAACATTTTGTATTTTGTTATTACGCAAATTTCTTTCGGAAAAATATAAAATTTCGTAAAACGATGTAAAGATTCAGACATGATAAAATTCGTATTTATCCACATCTTCCATTCTTCTTGTGTCTATCCGCTCTTCCGGTACGGTTCCACGACACTTAAGGGAAGACGAAAGGTGGTTGGAAATTGCGTTGTTTGCGGGTCGATGTACGCTGGTAACACACGACCGATATCGGTAAAGGACGATTCGACGTCTGGCGTCGCCCCGTCCCAGGGCGGTGAGGGCACCACCGCTCTGATTCACCCTGCGGGCTCTGGTCCAGGCCTGCCTCTATCAACACACAAAAGTAAATTCGATCATGCGAATTGTTCGATTTATCATTGATTTTATTGACGTCGGTGAAAATTTAAAATTCATTTAAAATTAATTTTTTAATTAATAATTTATCCCAAGTTTTTCTCTGTATATAATTAGAAATAAAGAAATAAAAAATAAAGTTGAGCGATGAAACTGATTCTAACATATTACATCATTCTCGTTACATTTAACTATTTTAAAAGTTTAACGAAATAATGTTATATTTACATATTCATAGTTTACACAGAAACTTAAAATTAAATTTAGCGGTAAACGCGTGACACCACCATGTATTTTATAAACGTTTCTGACATTGCCCACTTTCAAAAGGAAATATTGAAACAGATAATATTTAAACGCGTGTCATATATTTGAGCCTATAGATACATGTTGGACTTGTTCGCGACGATTGATAAAAATTAAGCGATCATGGAACGGGAGTTATTTTCTTATGTAAATACGAGACATTTTATTTTGCAACATTTTAGCTTTATGAATATTATGACATTTCTCATATTTTAAAATTTTTATTCATAATTATTACGCTTTCATAAAAGCAAAATAGTAGTTTTATACTTTTAAATAATTATAATACTCTCAATATTAAACATTATCAGAATACTTTCAAACAATCTTTCAAGAAATCTGCAACTTGAATCTCGCTTGAGTCGGCTTGAATCTAACCCGGCTATTTTGTGTATATATAAGGGAATTTACTTTATTAAAGATTTGCTGATAAACTTTAATTTTCTTCCAAGTATCGCGTATCTATGGCAAGATGTTTTCATTTCCCTATTATATAAAGTTCAGCTCATAATCACTTTCATAAACAAACGAAGCAACAGTCGCCGTGTTGTAATAACAACGTGAAATGAAATTATTCAGAGTAGTCGCGAAGCAGCATAATGCATAATAAAATAAAGCTAAATAAACAGTCAATATACAATATATGTATATCGCTCGGAGCCATAGCGAGATCATCCGCAAATATCATTTTTGAATGTTGACAGACACAAGCTTAATTGCCTTGTAATTGCGCTTTGAAAAGCCAAGTATCTTTGATATTCGAATAAAATAAAATGTTCAGCCCGAGGCGGATCACCTTGTCGGGACAATGGTAATAGCCATACTCTTTGTAATTGAAATTTTCAAAGTTCCGAGCACCGAGCACAAGTTACGCTTACGTTTCAAAGAGAACGAAGAAATGATAGAATCGCGGTGTGATGCAATCGCCGAATGCAATTTTTAACTCACCTACACAAACCACTCGTCTTTCTGGCTGGAGGAGATGTCACTGAAAGATAAAAGAAAGATGTGTTTCAATTAACATCGTATTCAGATCACAGATAACGATTAAAATAGTGTATGTATTTTCCATGTAACTCTTATTGAAAAAATATGTCGCGGTGCACAAGCAAAATAATATTGAAAAATTCCATAAAAATTAGAGTAACATTTTTCTTTCAGTCTAAAATCAAATAATTGCGTGTTATTTAATTTTTTTATTTATCGGAGAATAAAAGAATATTTTATAAACGTCTATTCGTTTCAACACCCGATAGATTTTTTTATTATATCAAATGTAGACCCTCACGAGAGTGTGTTTTTTTAATAGTTAGAGAGACAGAGTTAAATTGGTAGTAGATTCGTCTATTAGCGTCGCGCAACTCGAAACGTTTTCTATATCTCTCGAATTTCGCACAGTGATGTTTTTGCAATTTGAATTTATGATAAAAGAGTAATAGGTTTTCAAGGATCTAGGTAATGATGTATCAAAAGCAAAAACGGATTCGATCCTTTTTCGATTGGTTGGAAAAAGTGCTCTTTTGATTTCTCTCGATTCTAATCTAAATGTTATAAAAATAGTCTATGACTGTGATCGAACCTCTGGTGGTGTCCGCCAGTTTTTATCTGCATCTATATATAACGTAGAATAGGCGGAATCGAAGATCTTTTTTTATTGCCCTGTAAAATAAGTTACGACCTGCTCTTTTTTACACGAGAATAAGTACGTTAGAGAGTCATTTTATTGCGATTACAAATTCTCGTTGACATATATTGTCAGAAATTTTCAAACTCTTGGTAATATAAAAGTTCAAATATATATATATATATATACAGTACCGGCTAAAAGTATATCACCTTTAGGATTTTTGAGCATAAATTTAATTTAATTTACTTACTTATAAAATTAATTTTTTATATTATTAAAATTAAATTTTTATATTATTTTATGAAAAATATTTTATTTAGTAAGTTGTATTTACTATCAAAACATATATTATGATATTATAAATATCCATGCACTTTAAATAAAATACTCAAAAATACTAAAGGTGATATATTTTTGGCCGGTACTGTATATGATTAAATATAAAACTCTCAAAAAATTATTTCAGTCTCGGAAAATGACATTATTGGTAAACTTTTAATGTTTTATATACCTTTCAACCAAAAAAAAATACTGACGATTACATAAGTTTTTTATTAAATATATATATACTCTAAAACTTTGTTTCATGTTACTTATTTAACAAAAAACTTATATAATCGTCAGTATGTCTTTCTGATTGAAAGGTATATAAAATACTAAAAGTTTAACACAATAATGTCATTTTCCGAGACTGAAATAATTTTTAGAGAGTTTTATATTTAATCATATATATTTACACTTTTATTTTTTTATATCTTTTGATAATTGTATTATCATTCTTCTCTTCAGAATTTCTTTGTACGTTAAAGAGAATAATAAAGTTATTCCAAATATTCGGATAATATTGCGCGGATACGGTTGAAAAAAATGACAAAAGCTAACAACACACACAATCCTTCTTGATTAAAAAAATAAAAGAAAGACACGTATTTGCGGAAGAAAAAAGATATAGAAAATATCTCACCTATCGGAACCATGGCTCCTCACTTTGCCTGGCAGTAGAGGCGGACCCGGGCCGCGCTGTGCCCGAGCCTGAGGCCCGCAGGGCGCAGCCAGTTTCCCGGCCGTGGCAGGGTCGTGGCCCCCATTACTCCGGGCGCAATCCCCGAGCCGTAATTCCCCAGGGGTCCCAGAGTGCCGGTTGTGCCCTTCAGCGTGGTCATGCCCATTGGTAGACCGGCGCTTGCTCCGTTCGATCCGTACATCTGTTGCACTAAAATACCGTAAGACACATCAGTCCCGCCACACCACCCGCATCCCTCTCGACGATAAGCTCGACTTTTCTTTTACATTTTTCGCGTAGTTACTGTAGAGGGACATTCTACGCACAGAATTCAAGATAATATAACGATATATTTATTCTCTTCTTATACACAACATTTACAAAAAAAATAGATTTGTCGTAACATTTTTTTTTTAAATCTGACAGAATGCAGAGGGAAAGATGTTTGAGATTCCAGAACTGCGTTTACGCTATCGTGAACTTATAGCAGAGTTTAAACTGCAATCTCATTGTGAATAGTTGTATCTAAATATTTATATATCATTATTATCATTTGTTAGCATTGTAAATCTTTTACTGTCGTTTGTTGTAAAGTTTTATTTATCGATGAAATATGATGAAAATTATTCCAAATATGCAATAAAACAAACAGAAACCTTGGTACTATTACGTTTCATATCATAAATCGAAATTTTAAATGCATCTTTTTCTAAAAAAAAAAAAAAAAGAAAAAAAAATTAGCACGACATAACTGTAAGAACGAGATTAAAAATTCTGCAGCGCAACATTTTTGACGTTCGCATGTATACAATCTATTTTCCCGTCGTGACAGCGACACGCATTGCGCTTTTCCGCGCGCGATTACGCGGCGAATTTTCCGGCGCTCTTTCAGCCGTCACTTATCTGCGAATGGACGAACGGGATAAACTTTGCTTTATACGCGGATCTGGGATCCGGGTCAAGCGGATTTTGCGAACTACGGCTGAGGAAACGCGGTTAACGTTCCCGGCGATTTTTCGGCGCACGGAACGTGATGTCGCGCGAAAGCGTGAAATCTACGCGCGGAACGTGACAGGGATAAGAGGCGACCGGGTGATCTTTGGAAGGCACTCGACAAAGTTGCATGTATTTATGGTTAACTATGCAAAAGTTTGGACGATTTCGAGCGGCCGCGGCCGTGGCCGTACGTCAGAACACGGCTTCTGACGTCTCTCGCGAATTATGCCGGAGCGAAAGCCGAGAACGTGAACGGTGTTAAAGTCCATCTTTCTCCCCATATAGGAATGCAATTTCCAGCAAGCTCCAACAAATTCCAAGCAACCGCCAACCCGTTACGCATATAATTTTTTACACCGTATCATATTTCCTGATACTATTCGCTATTTGCATTTAATCATATATTTATTATTTTTTTATTTAAACAAAAATTGGCATTATATACATGTAATAATTTTTTTGTAAACGACAAATGATAAAGTTTGTGCAATTTCGAATATTTTTTTGATAATTTTCAATAAATTTTTATTTATCACGTTTAATCAAATTGATTCGTGAATCGAAGCTGTATCTAATTAGAGAAATGCAAATGATAAAATATTTTTAAAAATTGGTTTCAAAATGGTTGGATTAAATAACAAAAAATGATTAGCTTGATATTCTTTGCGTTTTTACCGACACAATATTTTTAGCACAAATAAGCGTAGTGTTAAATATATGCTTGGACTATGGAAGCTATTACGGTGCGCGACTTTAGAAATTTGAGACAACGCGTAATAGCTTGATGAAAGTTTCGACTTCATATGTATCACGTGCAAACGACGGTGTCGCATTGTTGATTTAAGATGAATCGTCGAGTACGTTTCAACATAAATACTAACTATTCATTATGAGATGATTGCAGTAGTAATTCATCATTTTACAGATGCAAAAACGATATATACCTTCGCTAATAGGAGCAATTTAAATCAATAATTCTTCGGCTAGTTGAAAAACAATCTGTTGCATAATCAAACGATTAATTGCTCTCTATCGTATTACAAATTCGATGGTGCAGTTTGACTCATATGACAGGACGATAATAGTGTTATATTACATTATGCCAGAGGATATAGCATAGTATGCGTTTCTCATATTTTTGTGAAAACGTTGCACCGCTTATGATATATTACTCTATTATACGTTTTCGCTGCATAGCTTGAATTTTAAACGGTTGTAATGACGATCAATACGGCGCGATATAAAGAGGGGGATTTATTACACTGTACCGCGTTTAAAAGGATGAATTTTTGTGATTCTCGTAACTTTGCATTTACGTATAACGTTAATATCATAAATAAAAGGAATGAGTTTGTGCCGCAAGTCATATTCCTATCGGCGACAGTAGCCTCGATTATTTTAGATAAGAAGTGCAGATATTACGGTAATTAGTAACTATCATCTGATATTTTATCCGGCGAATAATTACGCGAATATTCGGGCGTTTTAAGAAAAAGCGAGAATGCGTGATCTTTTTTAATTCAAAATGTCACTCACAGGCAAGAGGTGTGCATTTCACAACGAAATTCCCATCTCATCCATAAAGGAAGCGAGCCATTTTTTGGCCTCTTTGACAACGTCGGCGTTTTCCGTAAATTCGCTGTTCGCGGACGACATTTTTCAAGGTATCGAAAAAAACGGTCGGCGCAGCTTTAGAGAACGTCGTTTGCTTAAAAATTTATGATCGATGTCGAAATTGTAAAAGAGCTATGAAATTGGCTTTAAGAAACTAGAGAGAAGGGATTTTTTTTTTCTTTTTTTTTTTACGATCAACGAATTTATGTCCTTGTTGTTTAAACATTATTTCGCGACATGAAATTTTTACAAACAGATATATATTGTATATGTGTGTGTATATATACAATACAATAATCTAAAGTGCTATGATAAGTTTTATCGTGGCAATTATCATGTTGTTTGATAACTGTTTGATTACTGATTAATAATAAGTATGTTATCGTTTGTATTAACTTGGGTTTTTTTATCTTACAGAACGATCCGTTATGTAATAAAGCCACGTATAGAGTCATGTAAAACTTGAATTCATTAGTTTAAAGTTTGAAGTTTAAGATAGAAGTTACTACGTTTAATAATTTTAAAATTAGTTGAATACATTTTTCTCCTTTCATTACACGATAGATTTAATTTTTCAATTTCGTAAAATTGACATCAATTTCTCTGTGTACCTATACATATAGTTGTACTAGCATCAAAATGTAACATTTGCAAAGGGCGATTTTAGATTTCCGGATAATGCTCTGTTCTCTTAAGCAGCCATCCGAGACTGCATACACAGAGCGCAATCACGTGATGCAAGTTACGTGGCAGTTGGAATACAACAGTGCCAAAAGTGAGCTCTCCAAGCTGACGGACGAGTGCAGTTTGGAATATGCATGAGATTGTAGTCGGTGGATGATCACGTTTTCCGGGATCTGATCTCCTTGCAATCTCCATATGCGCTATAAAGGGCTTTTAGCGAAATCGCCAACAAAACCGACGACGCCCAGTAATAACGGTATACTCGTACAACGGATCATCGTGAAAATGGCGCGAGAGAATGTTGCGTTTATTCCGGAATAACTGGCGTATTGATTTCTCGGCAATTGGGGTCACGTAATAGCCATAATTCTCAGATTTCGTCGCACAGACGTCACTTTGATAAAAATAATTTTTGCAGCACGGCTCGAAAGAGAAAAGGGTAGTTATTTTAACCCTAAAACTTGTGACATCAATTCTTTTTCTATATTTTTACGCATTTTTTGTAGATATGTAAGTAGAAATATCACGTCTCAAGATAAAATGTGTCAAATCGATGTCTAATAGCGAGCTATTTAGAGCTGCGGGAAATAAATGATAAAAAGGCCTTTTTTTCTAATAATAATTCAGCTAATTTCAAATTAAAATGGAAAATTTTTACCTCTCAATTTTATAAATGGATATACAGTATATGTATTACGAAAACAATTTATATAATTTTAAATATTACATTAGAAAATTGAAAATATAATTTTATTCATTTTCATTTGCGATTGCGAATTAACAAAAAAGAGAGAGAGAAAATTTTATTTCTAGATTATGCTTATATCAGTAATCGGACAGTGATTTCTGATGAAAGAACCGAATATGTGATAGGTATCAGATAATGATTTTCGCCGATAATGAGCTTATGCCGCGACATGATTATTACGTCGCATAATTATTATTCATAATTATTGAACGTGCTTATACACGGACGATATCTGCAATAACGATAATTGGTGATCATCCAAAGACGAGTAATTTATATATTGTCGTCTTAATACGTTGCATCGTAAATTTACTTAGTGTGGCAATATTCGCGGCTTATAAAAATTATTATTAAAGTGATCTGACGTATAGTCGATATAAATGGTTGAAGTGATTTTGAACATTTTGGAACTCTATAGGTATTATATTAAATCGCCCCTTTGTAGTACGTCATCGATGTATATCCAGTTTCATTGTACTAGAATTAATAGAAAACTGAATTTCATATTTGGAGCATATAGAAAGCTGAAAGCTTCGTGCATTTGAATAACATCGATAAATTTTTTGATAATGCAAATTTGATTGATAAATATTTTAAATATTTTTTGTCAGTAATTGTTACTTGATTGTCAATTTAAAAAATTACGGAAACAAATTTAACGACTTTTGAACATGAAATACGGAAAACTCATATCTTTTGCGATGTGAAAATTTAAATGAATTTGTACGTTTATCTCTCAATTTGCTAGTTTATCTCTCAATTTTACAGATACATACACTTTTTTTTTTTATAATCAACAGTTTTTTACGCAGACATAATCGATAAGGCCAAAAAGAAATTATTTTCTGAAGTTCTTGAAATGCTGTCAGACGTATAACATCATGACTCGCAAATCTTACGAAAGAAATTTGCCCGTTCACGAAAATAACCCCGGGGTAAAGTAAACAACCGAGGCGGAGAGCTAAAGTAATGCGTGGCTAATACGAATTCCGCGGTAAAGTTTTATTAAATTATATTCCACTCGGCGAATTCAAATTATCTCGGATACTGCGCCTGCGAGGGCACGCGTATATATTCACCCAAGAGAAACATATTTGTCTGTATATATTTGCGTGTGTATGTGTGTGTGTGGGTGTGTGTGTGTGTGTGTACGGGATACCAGAGTAAATCATGGAAAGTGGACTACATAGGATTTTCCTCCTATATTTTTATTTTTTGCGCTCAACGTCGAGTATATCGCTGGACACAGTATCGCGTGATATACCTCCGCTTAAAATGTGAATGGAAAAAAAAAAAAAAAAAAGAGAAAAATTGTTTCGAGTGAAACTGTTAGCTTCATAAAATTTTTAAAAACAATATATTTCAAAAAAAAAATTGTTTAAGATGATATTATTATTGTGTATCTCTTTCGTGTATATATATATATATATATATATACATATGTAGCGTTAAATTTGAAGATTTCTTTAACGATTAATTTCTCCTATGTTTCCTACAAATAAAAAAATTGCTATGAAGCTTTGCCGTCCTCGAAATAAGTTTCTCTCATTTAATCTCCACTTTACGCTGTGTCGAGATAACAAAATATCCGCTCATTGTGATTCAGTCTGTGCAAGAATTGCACATACATTTGGCATTTTTGTTCGACAAGTTTTCCCTCCTTTTTCTTCTCTATCTTCATTTCTTCCTGCTTCTCATTCTACCCTGCATTTTTCCCCGAAGACTTCTCGCGTTCTATCCGAGATTTCTAGCCGAGATTGGCATTCTTGCGCATCTCACGGAGAGTGGCGCGAGCGCGAGCCAGCGGCGCCCTTTCCATCAACCCTTTTCTCGACGATTCGATGCGATGGCGAGAATGCGGAATTGCGGCCGGTAAGGATGCGCATTTCTCCGCCTAAGTTTAAATTGTGTACTCGAGGAAACGGTTCGCCCAACTATTCAAGCAACTTTTAATACAACCGTTGTTGGCCGCTCACAAAGTATGATAAATCAGTCAGCTCTTCCATTCGTAAATGAAAAGAGAGCAATGAAACGGATAATTTCGTTCAATCTGAATTTTTTTTTTTTTTAAATACGCGCCTTATGTGTTCGAGAAGGATAACATTCAATTGGTCGACAAAAATGTTACTCAGACATTTTAGAGACGACATTTAAATGCGTAGTCCTTGGGTGTGTGCTACAAAAAAAATGTTTTTTTTTTTTTTTAATATGAAAAACTTTTTCTTTAATTAAAAAAAAAAAACAATACATTAAAATTTACTTTCAAAATTGTGCGCTGATTTATGACACCTGCTCACGCCGATTTCGCATTCGAAAGAAACTCGTTCAAAGTCAATTTAAGAGTCTTAATTGGGTAGACGCGCGGGGCGACGATCTTGCGGCTTAATCGCAAATTAGTCGGGCGCAACCTGTTGCTGGGACGCAGGATTTGTCGTTCAGTTTTAAGCTATGACGATTGAGCTTTCTCGAGAAAGGAAGAGAGAGAGAGAGAGAGAGAGAGAGAGAGAGAGAGAGAGAGAGAGAAATTACTCGCTGTCTCGTGCTTTTTACCCCAATCATTCTTGCCGTCACGTAGTCGGTAACGAGGGTCTCGTTAGTTGCTAACGAATTGTTTGGATACAATCGTACGAAATCTCCTTCCCCTCCCTCTGGGACGTGTTCCTCGTATTCATTAACATTCGAATCAGGTCGGTTTGTATTTCAAATGCTTTGATACTGCGGATTAAGTTGATTGGATTATATTATATGAGGGATTCTCCAGGAACGAGGTTAATCAATTGGCTATATGGGTACACAGAGATAGAAAAAGGGGAAGAGAGAGGAAAAGATCACAGTGATGTCATTCCGTAATTTAGAGCAAGCAGTTTCCTCTGGAAATTAAAGGCATTTCAGGCTCGTTCAAACTGTTATAATTAAAGCCATAAAAATGCTACAAATTTACCAACAATAAGAATTAAAGTTATAGTAATATAAATATCATTATGATGATATAATCTTACTTATAATTATGATTATATTATAATCATGTAAAGTATACAATTTATTATATATCGTAAATTATAGAATTATTATTATATCGTATAATCATTATTTTGTCGTGAAAAACAAAAATATAAACTTAACGAATACATGTATAATTTAATAAATTAGATTTTTTTAAACGGGATTTAAAATTAAATATAAGCTAATGATTAAACCAAATAACATAGTCTTGATTAAGAAAATACTGTAAATTTGACGAAAGAGAGAGAGAGAGAGAGATTTTATTTATTCTTTATTGGACATAATATATGTATATTGTATATAATTGGACGTGTATATACATATGTATAATGTATATGCTTACTATTAAAAGCTTACATTCGTATAACGGACCATACATATTGAGATGCGTTAATTTAAAGATTTGAACTTATAAAAAATATTTGTTTGTGGAATTTAAGCAAAATATAATCAAAATCATAGAACGTCTAACATTTTTATTCATTTAATTTGTAATATTTAACTTGATATTTATAAAATATATCTAAAATATAATAAAATATTTAATAAAAGTAAAATTATTATCAAATAAAATCTTCAAGTAGTTTAATAGTTCAATAATTAACCTAGTGAGATTATATTTTCTAAAATTTTCTTTATCTTCCAACAATAAGCTATTTTTGTCCAAATATAAATAATATTAAATATTAATTATGATATCATTATGTAAGCATCATAAATATTAAATAGAATATCAAATATCTTATAAATAATGCATTGACTGGCCAAAAAATAATAAAATGTTGACTTACATATTAATTTTGACAAATTTAACAAAAATATAACGAAAATATCTTTGTAAAAATTAAATTAAGATAAAAATAATCGAGAAGCAATGTCTTTTAACTCTCTCAGAAATTGTTTTTCATAGTTCTCTGTTACTCGGATAATAAGTCTCAATTTACTGAGATCGATCCTCGAAAATCTAACAGAATCATTCACAAGGCTTCCGGTCTTCCCTTATGGCACTATTTTCTTTATATCGAATACTTTGATATATTCTCGACGAAGGTACAAGTAAAAAGATAAAAATCACGAAAGGTTCAGACAAAAAATTCTGCGCAACATACCGCATTACTACCTGCCGATCCACATTTAATTTCTAAACTAGTATTATGTAATAGTGTATTAAAATATCAGAAATATATCATATATATATATATATATATCTTATGATGCAAAGACAGGCATTTATCGATTATTAAGAAATAATTATAGAATAATATATATAGGAAGGGGGCAAGATTGATTAAGGAAAGCCTGCAAATTTGGCAATATTGAAACCTGACAATATCACGAAAATATTATACATATGTCAGGAAAGAGAAACAGTTTAAATAGGCAGATAAATGGATAGATTGTTGGCTATATATTAGACAGACATGTAGATAGATAGATTATTGACAAACTGCTAAATGGTTACAGATACTTTTTATTTGAGCGTCGTACGCGTTGGATCGATAAGAAATTGTTTCGTTTGCGAGTATGTCGCAGTCGTCGTGTTCGCCCCACTTCTCAGGTTTGGCGAGATATCGATTAGCAGGTCCCGGTAGTTGTCTGACCTTGACATGCTGGACCCTCTCGCGCAGCATCGTAAGACCACGTAACATTTTCCCAAATTGACAAAGAAAGGTCTCGTGAGACTTTACTCGATACTGACCGTCGACCGTTCATTCATCTACTCTATAGAGACCATAATAATAAAACTCGCAACAAAGTCCGTTCTAGTACTGTCTCTTCAGCGTTCTCTCACATTCCTTTTCGATATATCTCACAGTTTTTTATATATAAAAAATAATATATACAGATCATGCAGACTACTGCAAAATATATAGAATTAATTTCTATTTTCATTCTCGTAACGAAAAGAATAATTGCACTGTACAGCAAAGTCTGTTTGTAGTAAATCAATACACGTTACTTTTAAAAGTCAACTATAGTCGAGAGAAATTACGTATATCTCTTAAAATTTTAAATATACAAATTTGTAATTAATTATTAATTTAAATATCTTTCTGAAAGTGAAATTTGAACATTTCAAGAGTTATTCGGAGCTTCAAAATTGCGTTGAATGACTTACAATATTTACTCGAGAAAGTACTTCGATATCACCGAGTGATATCTCAATCTTTCACCCAACGTCGTATTAATATTGTACGACGAGTCTTACATTTTCGTCGCCCCTTCTCTCGCGCGTTTCATCCCTATAGAATCTCGCGCAGTCTCGTCGTAATATTTTCTACGAGAATAACCGAGAAGAACCGTCGACATTGCTCGCGTGCAATCACTGATAAAGATCCTGCTGGTAAAGATCCTCTACCGTGAATATTCCCTCCGCAAACGGGCTTTGCGCCTTCGTCTTCACCAGATGAAAGCCCTGATATCTCTTGTTGACATCCTCGCCCATCAGCACCGCGGGATATCTGGGCGGGCAGAGACCTAGAAGATAAGCCACGAATCCGTAACAGGGCCAGCCCCAGAAACCGATCTTGGAGTTGATCGACTCGGCAAAGTACTCGGCCGCCCTGTGATGGTTACATCCGAATGGATTTCCATGTTCCCAGCATCCAGGCTGGTTGACCCCGCCGTTCATGTAAAAATCGATGTGGCCGCTCGGCTCAATCTTGCCCTGAATAAAGGCGTTTGTGTGCAACACGTCGACAAATTGGGCATCGCCAGCATCGAGCTTCTCGTCTTTATTAACAGTGATAAAGAGCGGCATCGCCGGATCGAGGCCGGTAATCCTCGGCAGCTGATACGGGCGCAGAACGTTGGCTGCGAACGCGGGCACGTGTGCGCCCAGACTGAAGCCGATTATATGGATGTCCACGGCACCGTAGTCCCTCAGACGGTTCACCAACTGCGCCAAACAATCGCCCACGTGAGGCACGTTGTGGACAGCCGTGGGATAACACGGCGCTGTCGCCAGACGATGCCAGTCCACCGCTATTAGATTATATTTGCCTCTCTTTAAATATTCGTTCCTGATATCCACCAAATATCCCAGTTGCATGTCCGAATTGTAGCCGTGCACGATAATCTTCGTGGGAATCGACGCCACAAAGTTGGTATCGGCGAGATTCGAACTCGTATCGTTCACTAAAAGTTGTTGCTCCTCTTCCGGATTGTACGTTGTATAGAGAAAGAACGTCACTTCCTCGTCGGGACAGGTTTGATTGGTATTTACCAGACATGGTCCTATGAAGTAATCTTTACCGAGCTGATCGTCCACCGTGTTGCTCACGACGAAAGTCTGCGTGCTCGCGATCGTGAGAAATTTACAGAGCACGAGGAGAATTAGAAAAATTTCCCTTATTAGCGGATAAGCACCCCGGTTGACGATCGTCATCTCGTATCCGTCAGGAACTCCACCTTGATCGCGGTTGCGCGCGAAGAAACGTCTGTGAATGATTCCAGGCGACTGTCTGGTGGGAACTGGTCGCTGCTGCAACGATTGGTCGGTCGTTGCGGGCGAAACTCCGCAACGATTGAGCGACGTCACGTACTCGACGAACCTCGACGAGCTTGGAATCCCTAAAGAGTACCGACACACGCGGCCAAGTTTTTCTTTTTCCTTTTTTGTTTTATCAAGAATGTTTGATTTGTATTTGTCGGACGCGGAAGTGAGTCGTGGAAAGTGATGATCGTGATTTTTAGCGACATTGTTCAAAAATGGAAAGTCTTCTGAAAGAATCAGCACGTCGAGGAAAAATGAGAAATGCAAACTTTACGTAAAAAGCATCAACATTGTCGAGTGAAAGACTTTCGAATTTTTATCGCGATCTTTATCAATCAAAAATTATTATTATATATATTGTTTATGCATACTTTACACATTAATATGATACGCATGTACGATATATAATAGGTACGATTATATAATAGAAAACAGCACGTCTCAAGATGTGTCAATTTTTTGCCATAATAAAAATAGAAATATCAAAAGATAATAAAGATGATAAGATATTTATTTAATATAAAATGAGCACGCTTACGTTATCAGTTTAGGAAATTACGTTTTATTTCCTCGGATTTATCGGACAATCACGATAGTCTCTTCACCACTCGCCACTCTACGCGAAAAACGACGCAATTCCATGTTAGGTCGAACCGATGACGAAGTAGAGCGCACTGCGAGAATAGTGGTTTTTCTATGCACTTGCACGTATCTGTGTCCACTAATCGTGACACACTTCGCGGAATACATTTGATCGATTAAAGGTATCATTGATATCGCTCGGTATGATATGATAAAACTAGCGGTCTAATCAATTTTAGCGATTGTGCGCTGAGCATAGGAAGTCTAGGCGACGAGCAACCGATTCGAAAAGTGATAACGACAATGGTGATGGCGATCGATGAAAGGTTGGATGCACGATTGGTGAGTTAGGATTAATCTCGTGGGCCATAGGATATACCATAGAAAATATAGATTATACAATGGCTCGTGTTTTGTACGACAAATTGGATATTTCCGAGATACGAGTGTTTCCTTAATCGTTCGCTTATCCTAATTTTATACATTGAAATTTGCGAAAAGGAAGCTTTTCATTATAATATATAAATATAAATGAACAGCTTTTCCAACTCCAATTTATTAATAACACTCATTTAAAACTGAATCGAGTGGCTAAAATTGTATCTTTAACTTTATCACTTTATTAAGTTTTTATTTTAATTTAACATAAAGCGATCTGAAAAAAAACTTTGGAAAAAAAATAATTGAAAGTAAAAAATGTCAGCACATTTATGGTTTTATTTTCAAGTGTGAAAAGTAAATGTGGAAAAAAATATATTCTATACCTATTCTATTCATAATAATATTTTAACAATGAAAGAAAGCTGGAAGCTTTTATTGCGGGTTTCTAGCAATTAGAAGTTGATATCGTTGATTTACGTTGCGGACGCGCTCCGATAACACGTGCTATGCATCGCGTGACTAACTCCAATGGCATCGAAGGCTGCTTTGAATAATGCGCTAACTTCCTGCTACAGCTCGAGTCTCGTTCGCAATAATTGCCGCGATTGTACTACCAAATATCACAAAGTCCGAAATAAATACCATTTCCTTACCTCCGATAAAGTATAACATTATCGGTGCAAAACGTAGGATTTGCTCGCGTTTCAGAGAAGAGTTCGTGAAAGTATTTGTTTGTTACGACAGTTCCGTTTCGACAGTGCGTGCGAGAAGGTGAAATTTCGTTCGAGTTGGCATGCAGCCTACAAACATATCAATAAACTTTCGCGAGCGGCGCGAATGTGAATGCTAATTGTGGTCAAAAACATTTTTACATTTGTTATCACGATCGACCGGCAACTGTCCTAATTATATGCATGACCACGTAATTATCAGTATTATTGATCATCAGCTAAGTAAACCGCTCCACGTTTAAACGGTCGTATATATATATATATATATATATATTTCCAACCATGTTGATAATGCATTGATAATTGTTATAGTGAATATTACGTAAATTAAAAGGGGTTATTCAATTTTAAACAATTATACAAATTAAGAGAAAAAGGAGCAGATTCAAAAAGACAACTGTATCTATAAATTGTCTTATATTATATTATTTATTACATCACAACAATCGCGACATTTTTTCGATAAAATATATGTAAACTAAATATATATGTATGTGTATAATAGTCTCAAAATTGAAACTGAAATGTTTAAATAATAAATAAGAGCTAGTATCTCATTTCGTCGGCTTATCATATATAATATTATAATTTAAGATTTTCATGAAATGATTTAGATATCCTTCCCTTTAAATATAAAGTCCTACTTTTCGCCGACAGTTTCTTTCGAGCCAAGCCCCGAAACGAGCTTATTTGCATAAGCTGTAAGAGACTAAGAGAAAAGGAAAAAAAAAGAATGAATGCTCTCTTATTCGTGTTCTTCCTACATAATCCGCTATACTCGACCACTCGTAAAAATTCTCCAAATATAGATCGGCGGTCTTGTTTCGTACCGAAAAAAAATATGCATCTGTACATCAGTGTATCTGAAAAATATGCATCTGTATACGGACAACAGTATGCATTTCAATATGTCTCGAAAATACAAATATCCTCCGGACAGAAAAGGTATACTATATTCAAATTTATACCATAGTTGGAAAAGAATTACTAATATAATTAATTTTGAAACAATTTCCATATATCTCTTTATAGCAAAATTTTTATTATATCAGAATTTTAATTTTAATTTATTTTTTATTATCTTTATTTTCACCATTTTTCTACGCATAATATTATAAAAAATGAGCCACAATGATAAGTCTTATAATATTTGCATAAATTTTCATACAAGTTTTATATTTAAATAATATATAAAAATATATATCCATATATTTTTTTAGATGTGTTATTATATATCTTAAAATAATAATTAATAATTAATAATTAAGGTTTAACTTTATTGTCTTTCTCTCTCTCTCTCTCTCTCTCTCTCTCTCTCTCTCTCTCTCTCTCTCTCTAATTTAATGTAATAAAAATTCAATAGAGCATTTGATTTAGTCGAAATAATAATTTAAATATTGCCAAAAATATTTATTTTTGCAGAGCGATCCAATTTTCATCATGCATGCGCACTGTTTAATTACGATTAAAATTACTATTACCATGTATCTTCCGTTAATCTCATACACACATAGACACATATTATATTTCAAAGAAAATCGATATCGAGACTTGCTTCAATTTGTGGTGCTTGTGGCCTATCAGCCAGTCATATCATAATCTGCATTTTAAAAGTGTAATCCTTGTTACATACACAGACTAATGATGAATATTTCGCATAAGCGAAAATATCTGAATTAGTATATGTATCAGTGATCGAATTTGGCTCCTAAATTTCCACGCCTCAAAATAGATATAATTATCGTACGGCTACATTAATTACCGCGACCACCGCGCTTCATTATTGAAGGAATTAATTTCATTAACTTCAAGAGTGAGAAAGCGTCACGAATGCTAATGTCATTGTATTATTTTGAATTATTTCGAAGGGTACACAATCAATCTTTGATTAAAAATTGATAACTCACTGTAGTATTCTTCATTGTTTATCTTTCTCTTTGTGTTTTTATTTTCAAATTTGAAATTCTATTTACAAATTGCAGTGGAACACCGCCTAGTTCCGTTTTCGTTGTTCCGTTTGTTTCATGTGTGTATTCAATTGCGAGAACTCTGCTGAAACTATTTATTATTAAAACATACACATGAGCGAGAATACGATGAGCGAGGAGAGCGCATTTTTCTATTTTCCCGACCGTTCGAATCGACGATGAAGTCGTTCTTTTTTGGGCCGAAGCCAAAGCATGATGTATCTTTTGCCTCCATATTTCTTTTTACATTCTCATAGTAGAATATTACAAAGTAACAAAAGTGCATATGCAAAACTTTTAGTTATAAGATATATGAACTATCGACATTTATTTAAAAGCCACATGGTGAAAGTCAAAAAGCTTTATATAAGCCTCTCTCACTGTTATTTCACTGTTATTTCAATAATGTTCAGTTTCCGGAATACGATGTAATTTCTTGTTCGAAAAGCATTTTATCATTTTTTTTTTTTTTTTTTTTTACACTTGATACCCTGCCAATTTTCTTGATACAAATACGAAAACAAAATTGTGTATAATTTTTAAATTATTTTTTAGTCTTGTTAAAATTATTCTGAATATATAACAAGCTATATTATAACGAGAAAAATTCTCAGGGCTATGTTTTTCGCAGAAAATTTTTGCCATTGCAAAAGTAAAAAATACACGAAATTATTTAAATTGCTTAATATGCCGCAATTATGTTCTTATTTTATTTAAATGTATGCAATTTTCTGCACGCATGTGAAACGCGTATACGTAAAAGTTTTACGATAAATATTTGACGAAATTCGTTCGGTTTTACTGCAGTGCAGTTTGACATTTGCTTCGACCCATGATACAAAGCTTACTGCGTTGCTTCAATTTATTGCTATTTCGCCAAACTCGGACGTGTCAGACTCGGATATATCTGCAAACCAGCATTGCGTCTGGACCGACTCCATAGAATATCGTATACATTCTGAATATCTCCGCTCTTGGAGATATATGGGATGCGATAGCGGGGATCCATGGAGTTTTAATCGGATCGCGTTACATAAACTTGGATTTTTAATCGAATTTATATTTATATTTATTTTGCAATCTGTTGCAGTTCGTAGAATCGCTTGATTTTTATTTCCAGGTACTTTTGATACTGGCTCGAATAAATATTGCTCGGATGAAACTTGACAAAAGAGCGACAGGTGAGACTGCGCACCGCGTTGATGTACAAATTTCTGCGGCGGTGTAAAACACGTACAAATCGTACAAATCAACCGTGCAAACACGTTTTTTAGATAGAGGTACGAATATGTTTGTCGAAAATATCATCATCACATTAGTATATAATCTCATTACACTCGCTATGACATTATGTCAAATACAATAACACCACACAATAATATAATAAATAAATAAGAAGATAAAAGAGATGTATCACAATTGATTCTTCGTCAGTGTAAGTTAAGTCAGTGCAATTAAAATATCGTGAAAATTAAATAAGTAGATTAAAAAAGCAATTAAACATCGCGCTATTTTACGTATTTATAACTTTGATCTTATATAAGAAGCTTAATATATATGTATAGGCCGGGATATAAAAGAAAACCCAGCGAAGAGCGACGTTATATCTCAAAGAAATTGAAAAATATAGCACAGAGAGAAAAAGAGCTGGGTCGTAGATTCAAAAGACACGACGTCTTAATTTCGATCTCGCGAATAATTCAGACATAGCTGAAAGAGAGAGTTAGCGTATGAATTAATAAATTCTTATATACAATACAATTCTTATACGATACTTTTCTAATACGCTAAACGTGAGATATAGATAATAGATGTATATAATATATACATCTATGAATTGCAATGGTAATTAAAAGATATAGAGACTTATCATACAGACACGACTTATCGCGACATTAGCGTTTACCTTATTGGAAATACGCTATTGCGAAAAGTCCCTGTTACTCATGCCGTTAATAAATCTTGCAACATGATGCGAGTAACGGCCGTTATCAAGTCGACGCGCTCCATTAAATCGAGACGGTAACGTAATAGCAGTTTTCTTTACTCTCACAGCCTCACCTGTAATCTCGGATCTTTTGTGAAGCATCCCGTTTTTAGAATTTTCGTATAATTGGTAAGACTCTCCTTCAAAGAGTTTTACAATTCCTGAGATCGAAAAAAATCTGATGATTAATGTAAAAATTATGAATCTGAAAGTATGTAACGCCATTATTTTCATTATACAAAAATTGATAATAATTTTCTTATTTCAATCAGAATCGATTTGAATTATATATATAACTTTAACTGAAGAATTCTGAAAACTATTTTTTTCAATTTTTAAGAAAATATCCGCGAGTCTCGAGAAAAAATTATATCAACTTATAGAAACTTGAAAGCTTTTCGTGTGAAAATTGAAAATTTCACAATTATAATTGTGAACATTTTTTGCTAGCCGTATGATGGATTTGCGAAAGGACAGACGACATTAAATTTGATAAGCGATTCAAAATTATACAGGATGAGAGTATTTATAAGAGAAGCTAACGATTTCAATCTGTTTGAATTTCTTGGATATAAACTCGACTAATTTTAGCCAATTGCTTCCAATCAGATTTTAAATAGTTTCCTTGACACCGTATTTTATTTGCGTATTAAACTGGTATTGATTTGATTATATCATGTAGATGTAGTATATTGATGTTTATTCGTAATACGTGGAATAACGATAATTCTTTGTAAATATAATTCTTATCTATAATAAATACAAATACATTTTACAAACTAATTAATTAATATTACGTTGATAGACGTTTTATTTATTATCTATTTAAAGAAAGCGAATATATTATTTTTAAAATTCATTTGTCAATTGACAATGACGTTAAATTATATTTTATCGCATTTTAGAAAAATGTGATGGAAACAACTTAATTGAGTTGATGACTAGCAATAAAATTCAAGATTGATAGAATTCCCAAATATTTCTTTCATAAAGCCTGTCACTCGTGGAAATTAAATTTAATAGATAATGAAACGTCTTGATGCTCTATAAATCGTAAAAATACACAGCTCTAGTTTTTTTAAAACGCGAATCTTTGCATTATACAGCAACTGAACTTATGCTATCTTTGCAAGTTATCATTCGCATTAACACAGCCTGTAGGCGGCATAATAACTCGTGTCTCGATAATACATGTCACTTGAAAATACATATTATTTGATGCACTTGCGTGCATGCACAAATAGATCGGTTGCGCTCGTTCGGACACAGACGCTGTTCGATTAATCATTCGAAAATTGCGCTTTCCCACCGGAACTAATTATCCGCCGCGGTTGTCTGTCGTCTGCCGTTTATTTCGAATAATCGAATTTTTAATGCACGACGTCGCGCGCACAGCCGATGGCAGCAGAGAGAGCAAAAAAAAATGTTGACTCGTATATTAAACTAATTTAAACTCTTTCTCTTTCTGTCTGTGTCTCATTCTCTTTTCCCGCAGTTAGTAATGGCAATAAACAAACGGGGGAGGAGAAACAAGCCGCGGGGCACGCGCTATTTGTTATCGATTACTACGGATTTAAAAAAAACAACAACGATACATCGGCGAAATTGTGGCAAACATCGCGATACCGTTCGCCGATTGAAATCGCGAAAAGCCAAACGACATTATAAAACGAGCGTGAGCAGACCAACGCGGTGATCGATCGTTTAATGAAAACACCGACGCGCGTTTTGTTCGGGTTTTCTCGTATCATTTTTTTTTTTGTTTTTTTTTTTTTTTTTTTTTTCATCCGTCGTATCTCCGCCCTCTAATTTCGCGCTGTGCCGCCACAACCGCCCGCGGTAACAGTTACGCGTAAATAAATAATGGATACCATTGTAAGAGAGCAATGTGGAATATCGCGCGGTCTATCGATCATCTCGCTGCTTAATTATAGCGGGGCAAACGGGATTCAATTGAACCGATAGATTCTGATTAATTCAGTACTAACCGCAGATATTTAGGTCGACTCTGTTGAAAGGTCGCGAGTTTGTCGTAATGACCTCACGAATTCGCGTCGCGAGACATTTGTCCTAGTTACAAAGTGTTACAGAGGTATTTTATTTATGCATTCGAAGACGAGCGGAATTACAAAGATGAAGGAAGGGACATCCCTTGTTTAGAGAGCATCATGTGTGAACTAGAGACGTTATCGAGCATGGCGAAATGTCGGTAAAATAAAAATAACAATGATAAGTACAAGTTTAATAAAATGTGTAAACATTTATCGTAGACGAATAGATAAATCAATCGAAACGAATCACAAAGAAACGGAATAACAAGGGATCCGATTGTATATTATATAAAAATATTTCGCACACTTGTATGAGTTTCAATGGTAATTCTCAGAAAGAAAAATTTAAACATGGTAGTTATTAAGAAGAGACATTTTATTCAAGGAACAATAGAAATAATGTAAATAATAAAAGTCGAAAGCAATCGAAATAACCGCAAATGTTCTCTCATCCTACAAATAAATTGTAATGGCTAACCACGAATATACGCGGGATGATTGACAGATGCGGATTGCCAAATGCATCTGTCAAATCTACAGGTTAAATTAATTAATTAGAATCGTTGTCATGGTACGAAATGACGTGCAGAAGTGCGAGGCAAACCGCAATGCAATCAAATGAAAAGCAAACATACAGTATATATGGGGTGTTCGAATGAGATCAGCATAATCGACTAACAGCACGCGACGTGAAATGGTAGCGCATGGTAATGCAATATTTTGTAAATCCTAATGTAATAATTCCAAATCCTAGACAATCCTTAATTATCGTACGTAACCTGACACTGATCCACAACTCCATACTGATAGATAAGCATGTATTCCGTATTAATTAGCGTATAATAAATTAAGCATGTTATTCTTTACATTTAAAGTTAATATAAAACCGTGAAATTAATATAAATTTAAATTCTATATATTCATATATATTTGAAGATCAAAAATATTTTGGGTGTGGGTGTACAGATTTATTGGAGAAAAAGTGTACTTCAAGTACATTTATACAAAACAAAATATACTTAAAAAAAATCTCAATCAAAAAATCTAAATAATTTGTTAAAAGGAGGAATTATTATCGAAATATAAACTTTAAAACTCTCTAGATTATACACTCTCTAGATAAATACAACAATTTATTTATAGTACTCGGTTAGGTCGACAAATTTCGTCCTAGTGTGACTTATATTCTCGTGAAATACAATATCGATTTTCAATTTGGTACGCAAAATTGGTTTTTCTAAAATGTTTATTTGGAAAACAAATATGCAAACAGATATATGTGCTTTAGATTGACCTGATCAGAAAGAGTTTCACTAATGCACCGACGTCTGTGTAATTTCTATTCTACGGAAAGATGCAGACATGAAACATAATAATGTGCACGTACGATATAAACATATAAATAAATGAATATTTTATACCGTAATCGCGAGCGCGTGCGTCCTTTGATCATTGGCTCGACCGTGCAGAATTCAAATCGACTAAATGCGTTTATTATCATATTCAGGATAAAATTAATTAATTTTCATAATCATTAATATAGTTTGCTTTATAGAAGCAAATTATCTTTAAATATATATCGGATATGAAAGAAAAATATATAATTGAAAGTTAAAATATATTTTTGGACTTATATGTAGAATGTTCCAATAAAATTAAATTTCGAAAGTTCTCTTTTAATTTTTTTTTTTATTAAAGATATTTATCAAATTTGTCTTTTTCTCTTTTTCGCAATTAAGAAAATAGTATCAATTTTTAAGTATATAATTAACACATTTTCCAAAGTTTACGTATTGGAATATTTTTAGCAAATATTTTCGTCAAGATCATTTTTTTTTTCTTTATACTTATCTTTGATTTTTATTTGTATAAATGCTAAATACTAAAATTATGTACAAGTAAAATTTGCGTGGAAATTAGTAAATGTAGTTTACAACTTATTCTTTTAAGTTTCGAGAAACTGTCAAGCTCGCGGATACAGAATCTTTTAAAGTACTTGACAAGAGAAAAAAAAAAATTGTTCTTGTAGACTTTGTTTTATAACTAAATAAATTTTACCAACACATTGATTATTCAATTTACAAAAATTATTTCTATTCTTTCTCGCGCGTGCGTGCCATGGAAATGCAATCGTTTATAGGCATTACGCAAACTCATCGTGAGAGCAAAAAAGTTTTCCGCGTGTTTTTGAGCTGACAATAGGCGAAGTAAAAGCGCAAAGAACGAACTGGCTGATGGTAGCGAGGTTGCACCGACTACGAGCGGTTGCAACTACACCGACGCGAATCGATCGTGTACATATAAGGGGGGTTTTTTGTGACTCACATGGGAAGCTGACTGGCGGATGAGACTGAGCGTTGTGCGCGTTATGGGGGTGCCTCGGAGTAGGAACTCGCTGCTTGCAAAAGCAGAGAACCGCCGCCGTTACCAAACCGCCCATGCTGAGTATCAGAAACACAAGGGCCATGACGAACCAGGTAATCTGCATGCCAAAGATCGTCGGTACCTCGGAATCTGAAATTGCAAGAAAAGACTGTTAATCAGACTTGAAAGGTCCAGGCTTTCTTTCAAACAAGACGCTTTAATTAACTAGATATTATATCTTTATATTGAATCAATGTTGGTAAAATTTCTTATAAAACAAAATCTACAACAGGAAATTTTTTTCTTTTGTAAAGTACTTTAAAAGATTGTGTATCCGCGAGCTTGACAGTTACAGTTTCTTGAAAACTTAATGATTATATAGTTATATAAAGAAAAAAAGATGCTAAATAAAATGAGATATCTATAGTATTTCGATCTTTATTATAAAATTTTATTTGCCAGAAATATTTCTTCTTTCAAGGAGAATATTTACTTGTAAAATAAACAATGGGTATCGTAGAAGAAGAAGATAAAAAAAAAATACTCTTTCTGCTGAAAAAAGATATTAGGTATTACATAGGACATAGAATAATATTATTTACAACTCGTTTCATAGAAACACGTTCCACTAGTATACACGTTTGCGACACGCGTATTCTTTCGACGAATCGGGAAATCGATATAGCGACATGTACTTACTTTATGTTTTACCGTTACAGGACACGATACTCGTAAGTAACGGCGAGCAATAAAGAAAACTTTTATGAGGGACATTAAATTTTTAATAAATCGATCGTACAGTATGGTGGTTGCATGCAATTTGTGCGACGAAACAATTGCGAGAACTATACATGTGAAGATATAAATTATTGTCGTTTCGGTATTTTTTTTAAAACAATTAATTCTGCCAATTCTGTTATTAGAACTATCGTTGTAGAATTACAGGGCAAAGTAAATTATGAAAAATCATGTAGCGCGTTAAAAATGATTTTAACTCTAAATATTCACATAGACATATTTATTGATTCGTGATTGTTTATTATCATAAAATAGCGCGATTAACCGTCTGAAAAATCGCAATCGAAAGAAACACACGGTAAATCAATAAAATAAAATGCGTTAAATTTCTGCAGGAGCGAGTATTATGCGATGAGTTTGTAATTTACATACTTGGCTACTATTGCGAGCTGCTCCTGGATATTTAATGAATACGCGGCAATTAACCTCTTCAGATATGTCGAACGTGCACGTACTTTTGGCCATTAACAAATGTTATGTAAATTCGGTTCGCGTTTACAAGCATTTCTCTGTAGCGAAATTGTAATAGTTTTTACGCAAATACGAAAATCGGGAAAACCATTACGCTTTGTCATTACAGGCAGACGATAAATCACCGCGATATGTAACTATCATTTATCAGATGGAAAATGAAAAGTCAAAGTCTATTTATCTCTCAAAGAAATGAAATTTACATTTTTTTTTTTTTTTTTTTCAATCACGAGTTACGTGAAAATTAATGTTTCTATAAATATGTGATTTAATGCAAATTAAAATTTGCAAAAATTGAACTTCTTTTAATCGCTTTACTCCGAATTAAAATTGTTTGCGCGATAGAGAATTATTTTTTGAAATTCGCCTTCTCTGTGTTTATTATCTCTTTGATACTTGAAACTAACAGCATGTCTAACCGCACTAAATCATGCGAGATTATATCTCCGCGATCTAAATCGCTTTGCTCATTAAATATAGCGTGTCCCAAAAGATATGTGCACAAAGTTGCTTGATATACGATACGACTTGATGGTGAGCATATTGATTTCATGTTAACTAGCACATTATTACCATCCGTGTTGTTAATTACCAGCATCCGAAATGATAGTATATGTGCGATGCAATTATATTAACAATGAATCGATCTAACAAGATGTAAAGCTTGTTAAATAATTTTATATATAACTTTCAAGTTGTGGCTATTGTTTTTCAAACACTTGAAATTTTTCATGAATAAAGAGTCCAATTTTTCAAAAGAGTCGGCAATCAGTAATGAAACCTAATCTAACCACAGTAATTAGAACTCACCGGCACACAGGGTAGAGGTGGCCTCGTCAGATCCGTCACCACAGTGATTCACGCCGTCACAAAGGAGATCCGTCTCGATGCAAAATTCATTCTGAGTGCATCGGAAATCTTTGCAGGTATGCTCTGCAAAATAATAGAATTTTCATTAATGCGTGAAGAAAGCATTCTTCCATAACTTAAACATTTCTAATATAAATACATTTCGTTTGAAAAAAATGTGCAAATTACGTTAATCATATCTCCTGTTTATATCTTTTTTTTATCTGTATCTTCATCTACTAAATATAGATGTAGAGTTTAATTAATGCGAAACGCATTAAAGGCTATAGCAAAAAAATTAGATATTTTCTCTTCATCCACCCTTCTGTATTTCGCGCGAATGAACTCGTCCAAGGGTTGTACACCCTCGTGCCGAGTACACTCGCCGATAGGCGAAACTTCAGTGACAGGCTATTTTAAGAACAGCTGAGAAGCTTTTCGTGTAATAGTCTATGTAATTCTTCGCGAAGCAGAAATATCCGTAGCGTTTTATATACATACAAGTATTATATTTTTTGAAAAATAACAAATTAGTGAAAAGTTCAAAGGAAGAAAATAATTTTGTTAATTGAGAGAGAATAAAGTAAAACATCCGCAGTGGAATGATTGTAATTACTTTCAAAGGAAATAAATTTTTCTCACAACCAATAAATTAATTAGACTGACAACTAATAAATTAATCAAGATTAAGGAATGTATACAAATTGTATGAAACACATTGAGAAATATTTTTAGAAACTACGAGAGAATAACAGGAACAATATTTTATTAACAATTTTATTTTCTCTTGTTGAATTCTCTTAAAACAAAATAAAATAAAATAAATATTTTTAGAAGAAGAGAAACCGATTACAACATTTATAGTGTTAAAATAAAATTTCAGCAAGAATGAATTTTCGATATCACTCTTAAAAAGTACAAGTTATATTTCCGTTGAATTTTATTCGAAAGTCTTTTAAGAAAAATATATACATTACGCTTGATACATTGAAATATAACATAAGAAATGTAGTTTGTATTTGGATTTACTGATACATTATAGTTTAATGATTGCATGTCAGAGTGCACCTTTATAAAGAATAAATTTAATGAGATGTCTGATGAGATTGCGGAGTGATACAATTAATTACTTCGTGTACAATTCGAATATCGGCTCATCTGCCGAGTTACAGTTTATTATGCTATTTAATATGAAATTACTGGCGATCGAGACCGGTAGATAGATTCATCCATTGCTTCGCGGGAAAATTAGCTGCGGCCAGGTGTACGGGTATAAAAGCAACTGGTTTAATTACAACGATGAGTTCAGGCAAACGGAGACGTATTCGATATAAAGGCATTAGCGCGCGCGATTTAATTACAACGATCGCGTTTGAAACTCGAATTTGACAGTAAGCTAATGGCTTCGATAAGTTTACCCTTTTACTAATGAAATCTTGAATTTTCATAAACGCTCTGTGCTTAAACCGCATACGGCAAATTAAACTGTTTTACCAAAATTTAATTTGCAGAAAAGAGAGAGAGAGAGAGAGAGAGAGAGAGAGAGAGAGAGAGAGAGAGAGAGAGAGAGAACAATGTTTTAATATTTGTCTTCCTAAGTACTTGTGACGACAATAATTATAATTTCTTGTAAATTGGGTTGCATCAAAAAAAGTTTCCTTTGTTAATTACTACTATTAATTTAATAGAATTTGTATTTTCGTTTCGTCGTAATATTGTGACAATAGAATCAATGATCAAATGTGACCATCGTGTTTTATAATAAGAATATGTCAAATACTCGATATTTACGCTTTTGAGAAATTTTCAATCGCACGGAAAGCGCATTTCTGTCGCATTCTTGGGCATCGAACCGTCGTAATTCTTGAGACATCTGGTCTAATTACGGTCCAACTCGCGGAATGCGAGTAATAACGAACGATAACTTTCACCGTTCGTGAAAAAGCGCACATTGGATGGCGAGGACAGCGATTCTCCGCGTTCTCTCGCTGGCAATTATAACTCTTCGAGGTTTTCTGGACTCGCAGGATGGGTGATAAAAGGATCGACGATGATTTTCGAAAAGATAGAGTGCGATAGTGCGCGAAAAAATCCGCAGACGATCGTAATTTTATGTAATTTAATAGTTGAGATCCTTTCTTTTTTCCTTCGATATTTTAACTTTTACGATTCGCCGTGGTTTCAGAGTTTTTATACAAGTAGAAGTTCTGGAAAAAAGAAGCTCAGAGAATAACGTTTAATAGCGATTAGAAATAAAGGAGGGCATTTTATTCCGATAACAAGATATGTCAAATGCAGAATCTTTTTCATCCGAGAACAATAATCTTTTCCAGAGATTATATATAAATAATCTGACTCTTCTTTCGATATTGAAAAAAAAAAAAATCGCATACTACATATAATAATTATAAATCACATAACATTATTGAGATTAAGAGAATGAGAGAAAGAGAGAGAGAGAGAGAGAGTGGAAAGTGGCGCGAACGACTGTATGTACCGACACCCGCGATAGAGTCAATGTTTAACCTCTCGGATTGGCCAATCATTTAACGTCGGGTGGTAGACACCGTATACAAGCTCAAATATGCTCAATACACCGATGAAATTAACAGTCGTGGTTGAGCAAACGGATGCGTAGTCACGGCGTGTCGCTGATGTGCTGTAATACTAAATGTTATGCGCGCATTGACACGCGCATTTGCACAAGATTATAAGCTTGGCAGATATGCACGTGTACATATTGAAAACTAGGAAATGCGTATGCAGAAGCTAGAGTATTTGTTCGCATTTTAGGAGTAAAAAGACGCGGAATTTTTATCGATAACAACATGTGAAGCCAGGGTGTCTACTCTCCGGAAAAACATGGAAAATCGGGAATATTCAGGGATTTCTTTTGTATCTGGAAAAATCAGGGAAGTCTCATGGAATTTTATTGGGATTTAGAGAATTTTTTGAAATTTTTTTTATAACTTTGCTTTTTTATCTTGTAAACAGTCGTGTACGTGAAATGAACTGGCGTCTCATTTTGTAGAAATTCATTAATTGTTGAAATTTATTTCGGAAAATGGACGGATACCCGTGAATATCAAGGGAGAGATCTAACAATCACAATTTCATCGGAAACGGTTTATTCGAATGATTGCGGGGGGAAAATGCTTAAAAAATCGTCAGCGGCGAAAGTACGATAACGTGAACTTGGTGCCTCAGTTTATCCCGCATATATATATATATATATATATATATATATATATATATATATAAATAAAAAATTATCTTACGAAAGTTATTCAGTTTTTTGTAGTACATTTATAAATCTAACATTGAAACTTAAGAGGCTCCGTGTCTTTTCTTCGTATGAATGAAAAACATTAGAAAATGCATATAATAAAAAGATTATTTTAGAGAAAGTTGTGTATTACAAAGTTTTGAAAATATTCTTTTTACTTGGAATTTTGAACAAAATATATCTGGAAAATCAAGGAATTTTCAGGAAATTTTTTTACAAGATTTGACTAGACATCCTGGAAGCGCGTTTTCGGAACAACTTGATAATTTTCAGCTCCTTATTTAATTACGTTACATGTAATTACTGGCACATATTCTGATTAAACTTACTAACATCAAATTATAAAATATATTTTTGAAAAATTGAATATAAAATTTGTAATATAAAATTTAAATTCTTGTATCTCCGCGAAGCAAATGTTTTTGTATTTTTTAAATTTGCATGAATATTCAATAAACGATGAAAAAAGAACGTGTACATATTTGATATGCGTAGGAATAAAAATATACCGAATTAGTTGTAAAACTAAACAGAGCGATAAAAGCATTAAAAATTAAATTAATTTCCATTTCGGAACAAGAATATGAACTGTTTGAATTGAAGAAAATCTCATCTCTTGCTTCCAAGAATTCATTAAATTGTGAATTTCCTGAAATTCTGAGATGTACTTACTTGAACGCGAAATCATATGAAAGTAGCATGCCAACGTTACATAAATAATGTTTTTGTAATCTTTTGAAAAACATGCAATTTTACATTACCTGTAGTATATATTTATTGATTTCGTTACACATAGATTATAAAAAAATGCGGGCATAATTTTTATCGAAATACGACTGTATTTTCATCTAACAATGAATACGAATGCTTTTTTCAGAATTTTACAAATATTACAACGTTTTAAAGAATTTTTTTCTTATTCTGAAAAATATAACATTTTAAAAGCAGACTTTTAGAAATAAAATACAAATTGTAGCTATAGTTTTGTAAAAAAAGAATGTCCTATATGCTTGGAATGATGCATTACGAACATGTTCGCTTTCCACCAATGTCATTAATAAGAATGACGTACTGTGCGTGGTCTGACGTCTGACCCGTTTACGCATACTGCAACACGCCGATTCTTTTTGCTTTTTACGTATGCAAACCGCCTATACCTGTTAGTGACAGGATATTGCTGGACGATGCACCGATGACACCACCGAGCTAAAAGTGCAAAACTAATGGATTCATGCATTTCCATTAGCTATCAAAGATTCATTATACATTGATCACGTTCACTATTCGGCCAATAAATCGCGACCATTTGCAGAAGATTAAATTTTCGAAAACAATCTATAATACATAACATTATATTCATAAATGATTTTTTTCCTTTAATACTTATCCTCTAATATTAATATTTATATTTTGTTGAAAAAAAATTATTACTTTTTTCATCATTTGATTGTAAAGAGAAATATTATTGCATATAAATCCGTTTAAAAACGGAAAGTCTTTTGAAAGTAAATCCACTCGATCACGTATCTATATCGCTGACAAACTGTTGTCACATCGTGAAAAGTGCATTTTTCTTTCCAAGGCTGTCAAAATTTGACGAATTATTTTATTACGAGAAGTGAGAGAAAACGTCATTTTCGTTTTTATATGCATCTACCGCTTCGCTCTACATTTAGTTTATCCGCGTGACAATCCGCTAGTATGACTAAAGTCGGTGGATCGCGTGAGGAGGATCGCATGTTGCCGTTAAACCGCAATCGGTGCACGTTTACGGTAATGACGCCGATGACGACGGTAATGATGATAATCCCGCGATCCTGTTACTATCGTACGAATGACAGCACAGTTTCATGGCGACCGACGAATACGATGTAGCATATGCTAATTCAATTTTGAAATGATTCGCGAAATATTCAGAGTTTCAAGACGCAATTTAATTGACTTTAAAATTTCAAACACTTGTATATATAAATGATTGATTACACAATTCAACGAAATAATTTTTTCCGGAAAGAAAGAAATTTTGTTTTGTAGTTTTTTTTTTTTTTTTTTTTTGCGACAATTCTGATTTTCAATTTACTACATCGCGTCACAATTTTGAAAAATTTATAGTTAAATTTGCAAAACAATAAGTTATTTTAACACATTTTATCCTGTTATAGCTACGATTATAAGACAGTGAAATATAAAAAATTGAAATCATATTTAGCATCGAGAAACAACGATAAATGGTTATTTTTTTTTTTTTTTTTTTGTCGTTTGTTTGTTGAATTGCATATATACGAGGTTGGCTAAAAACTAATCAAACAGTGTGTGTAATAGCTATATATTGTGCAGTAGTAAAAGTAGCGAAAGTATATCTGCGTATAGTAGTAGATATATAAATATATACTTATTATTAGACATCGCCGTATTAATATGATGACACACACTTTATCTTTCAATCATTACTCTATTATATATATATATATATTAATGATTAATGCATAATGCTTCTAAGCTGTATGCGGTTTCTAAGCTCGATGACTTTGCGACATCACTTTTCTGCTTGCATACATAATATATTAACTTCTTACATGGAAATTATTTAAAAGCAAAAAATCTTCAATAAATCACTTTTCACTCATCAACAAAAGAATAAATTGCTAGAAACTTATTTAAATAGTAAAAGAAAGTGTAGAAAACGAATGAAATGTCACTCAATCAATATGTAATAGCAGTATATATTCTTGATTTAATACATATATTAAATATAACACAAAAATTCTTTTCCAACGTTTAATTAACTTTTTAATGACGCTTCCTTGCTATATTATTGGATAATTTCTTTTATCTTTATATTAGTTTCTTTTATCCATTTGTATTAAAAATACTTATTTAGCTTTTGTTTATTTTTTTTTTTAATGGAGTGCAGCAGCGCGTTTGCGTTTGAATGCACGCTTATTAATTTTGCAACGACGTGCAATCGCGCGTTCTACGGACGTAAAATCCATTCCGGCAGTAGGCGCGGTTTCGGATTACAAATACGCCTCGTCTCGTGCCTCGTGCCTCGTGCCTCGTGTCTCGTGCCTCGTACCTCGTTCTGTGCAACGAGCCACGGTCGCTGTGCGGTGGTTCGCGTTACGGAAACATCATGCAAATGCATAAACACATTATTTGCTTATACGACCGGGCAAAATTCTGGCCTGCAGAGATACGTGGAATCGGCAAAGGACGAATGAGGAACAACGAGGGAGAATATAAAGCATCGCGACAATGACTATACGTAACTCTATGGCAGAGATTACTTAAATAATTAGAATACTTTGCCCTAATTTAGATGCTATTCGAACAAAGAGAAACTTTTGAAAATGTTTCTTTCTTATATTGGACATTTAGATGTCACGATATCTAAATGTCCAAAGGACGAAGTTAAGGTACAACGTGAAGACAAAAATGTTTTATTATTACGGTGGATTAATTAACAACTCTTACTCCGTATTGTTATTTTTGCCACCTTCTAACTGTACAGGTGGGTCAGCGTATTTTCGATAAGTTTATTAATGTGTAAAAGTGTTTTAAAAAATCTGAAAAAATGTATATACCTTCTTTGAACATTCTAAATAAAGACCAAAATAATAAATTTGAAAAATATATTATTTTATGATTATTTGTTTTCGAGAAACTGACGTTGTTGGAAAAATCACGGACAAAAATGATCCATCGGTACGGAATAAGGGTTAAAATCATAAAATTGATAAAAAATTATTTATTTTGGATAATTTGGAAATTAAGCCGCGTCCCCGTAACCGAAGGAAAACCTAAAGACACTTGACAAGAAAGAAAGGGTGCAAGGGGGGCAAGAGGGTGGTATGTGCGTGAGTGCACGAGAACCATCCGTATGGAAATGAGCTCCCTCTCGCCCCTCACATCTTAATTCGCCGTTCTATCTCGTGCACGATCACCTCAAGCAACACGCTCACGCGAGCGTGAATCATAATACGTAACAGGAACAGGGGGGATGAGCACCTTTGGTGCACGCGTGGTTGCGCCGCGTGTACATACGCCCGCGGTGTTTATTTCGCCATCGTTGCTAATTTCTCTTGCTTCAGCCTATTAGCGGCGTAAGGAGCGCGCTATCGTAAACTTGGCGTTGTCAAAACGCTCTCCCTTTCACGAGCGTTAATACGCGCGTCGCGAATCCTCGATCGAGAACATGCCGCAGGCATGTCTCGTAATAGCATTACGCGAACTTGAACGACAAGGTCGGACGGGATCGAACCTCTTTAAGGCTCGAGAAGCTCGCGTGAAGAGCTCGGCTTTGAAGGCGCGAGTGTGCGAGCGAGCTAATGAATTTCCTTTCCGCGCCGGTTGCTTCGAAATTGCTCGTTGCGTCGCCTATTACAGGTCGCTTCGTTACAGCCCGCTATTACCAATCTCAAGACTTGCGGTAATTAAGTTTTAGTGTGACAGAACTGATTTTCACACGGTAATTTTGTCGAAAATTTTCCTTCACGATTTTACGCACAATTTCATTTTTCTACGAAATTAAAATTAAATCAGAGTACGCATATATTAGACAGAATCAAAATCTTATACAATCTTATATAGCTTATAAGCTTTTTGTAATATTTCCTACGACGTGATTATCTAATTATTAAAAACATACATGTATAGAGATCAATAATTATCATAAATTATTCTGTAAAAAAATACTATATTTGGTTAAATGTTTTAATATTTTATTTTTACGCAGCGAGAAACTATGTCGTTCAATAGACTCTCGCCGCGTGCGTGAGCCTATTTTTACCATCATTTTACTGTGACAATTCAACTCGACAGTTCTCAATTTACGCACTTTGTGCGTAAGCTCTCGTCAGGTAATACCTGTTAGCTAGGTACGTCGTTGTGCCCTCACGGTAAGCCTCCCTATAAAACGCTCAAGTTTAAAAGCCACCTCTCGCAGTGTAAAACGTATCTCCGAGTCCATTCATTTTCTCGGCTGTTTGCTTCGAGAATGACGCTTAAAAGTGTCACGCGAGAACCAGGGGTGCCGTTGCGGAGAAACGTAAATATTACAAGAGTCGCGCTAGCGGAAACACCTGAGGAAACAATGCGGAATGATTGTCATAAGGGTGAGCAAAAGTCAATATCGTAGCTCGATGCAGTCGTAAAAGCGGAAAAGAACCGTCTTTTCGAGCGAATCGCGATCGTACTTTTTCTCTACGAAGGCCATCCCCAGTTAGAGTCCTGTACTCTAGTTTGACTTCATTCATAAAATGCATCGCGTGTCTGTACGTTACATGTGATAGGGCGCTACACCACGGTGCAACGGGCTGCGAGGTGCAACAACCGTGAACCGACATGGCAGTCCGGGGGTTAATGTCCGCGGGTGATCGAACGTGTCTGACATCTTGCGCTTCCACGCTTGCGTCTAAAATAAAGGGAGTGTCAAATGCAGATCTTATCGCTCGTTCGAAAACTTTTGCATTTAGATATTTAGGAATAGAAAGTTGATTAAAAATTAAAATTCAGAAATGTTAATCCAGAATAAAGTGAGCGGTGCATCGTCGATGTATGCATTGAAATTTATTTAGCCTTAAAGAACATTAAACTCTTTTTAAAAGTAATACAGATATCAAATATTATTAATTTATCGACATAACCCTGTCTCAGCACGCATCCATCCGGAAGCCTTCAAGGCTTCTGCTCCTCTGAAGATATTTTGATGGCCGCGAAAGCCTTAAAATTAGAATCAAATATTGTATTATTAATGTTAATAATTTAATCTTTTATTTAATTGGCCTGCAATTTGTACTCTGTTTAGTTATTAAATAGTGATATTTTTTTCTCTGGAAATATCTTTATTATCTTTTGAATAAAGAGTCGCTAATCTCATCTTGATTTCAAGTGCTTTTCCGCAAATTTATAGTCGAGAAACATGTAGAATATTTGAATTAATAGAATTAGGCGATTACTCGCGCTAATTTGATAACGTTAGACTTAGCTTGAGAAGCGAACAGAAGAGTTAAGCTACGAGACAACCAGCGAACGTTATAATGATTGTCTCGGTATCGTCAATCCGTTCTATCGGTAATGGAAATGTCTACAAGCCGCAGTTTCGTGTACATTTTATGTCAGTGTCGTGCGGAAGACGGAACCGGATTGACTTTAATGTGCGGATTAAAGGGGGCGATTCGAAACCTCGTGGATAATCCTGCCGGGACATAGTCAATTAAATCGAAGTGAAGACCGGTAAAGCTAAGGATCCCCATCGGAATCCTTGGAATCGCTCTTCAGGATTCAATGTTACCTCTGACCGACCGGCGCGCTACTTAATCGTTTCATTTTATCGTTCCCTCTCTTTCTCTCCTTCTCCTTTGTTTCTGCATTCCGACAATATTTATTGTTAAAACAAAAAGAAATTACCTTTTCCATTGGATTGATTCGTTTTGTACGAATCCTGAGCGCACGGTCCTTTTCAAAGCCATCGAATCGAAAGCTTTTGCTTCACTCATGAAAATAAACGCGAGCGGTTTTCCGTAGAGATTACGCGGATTTTAAAGGTATTAACGGTTTTAGGCGCAATTCATACAGACCGCAAGTCCAATTTAGTTGATACATTTTTGCGAAATAAAATGCAGGAAGAAAAGTGTGTATTTTTTTTTTTTTTTTTTTCCTTTTTATTTGTATCGATTTGAATCACGCCGAGGAAATAATCAATTCAAATTCTTTTATACAAAGTTACGTGAAATTATTACTTGTAAAATTACGGAAATATTAGAATCGATACTGCAGTATCAATTTTTTATATTTCATACTTTGTGCTGAAGCAATATCTCGCTGCGCCAAAACTAACGATGTACAATTATCGATTTATACATTTCGTAGACTTTTAAATAAAATCTAAAAAGTTGGAATATGTGATAAAATGTTCTTTGCTTTAAGCTAATAGTCTGTATTTATTATATATATAGGTATATTCGTCCTACTTTTTTTCTGTAGAATTTTACTCATTTTATTTTAACCTTATGCATTTTATAACCAAAAGTACAACTTACTTTGTACTCGAAATAAATTTTACTAAAATCAATAAAGAGAAATGATGAGATAACGAGACCGCTTACAAATAATTATAAATAATTATATAATATTACAAATAATCATATTTATTTATGATTAAATAATAATTCAACTTTGATGTGAAATTGCTTAATTAAAAATATAATTAATTAATATGTTACATATGAGAATTATAGGACAGGAATAATCATAAATTTAATGATTATTATTGTGTGTGTGTGTGTGTGTGAGTGTGAGTGTGTGCGGGGGGGGGGGTGTATGTGCTGTGCGTATGTGATATCCTAATCTATAAACATAAACGATAAAATGTCGTTAACTTCAGTGCGTTTGTAAATTGCGGGAATGCGAAATGTAGTAGAGTGTGATTAAATTTCATCAGTACTTTGCCTTGCATTGTTCATTTCGGTAAAATTACATTGAAACTTTTCGTGCACTCGACGCGATATATTACTGCACATTTATCTCGCGTCGAAAATTAAAGTTCCGTATTACGCGAAGCTGGTTACTATACAATTTATTAGAATCAGGTCTGAAAAATTATCAAATAGGAAACACATATTGCATAAATAAATAATGTGCCATCGTTTTCCGATTGAGATTAGACGATAAGGCGACGGGAAACAAATAATTGTTTTTTTTTTTAACCGCAAGAGATTTATTTCTCAGTTTGTCTCACAAAAATCTTTGACGATGCGAATTGTGTAATAATATTTATAAGCTTTAGAACACGAAATAGTATTTTTAAAATGAACAAAGTGAAAAGAGTTTTGAATAAAAGACTTTCGTCGTTTGATAACGACTAACTTTTAAAAATAATTTTCCTTTACTTTATAAACGAACAGTGACTTTGTGAACGTTCCTTTTATAACTCTCAAGGAAAATCGCTCGAACGTTATGCCAAAGCTGTGCGTGCTTACGAAAGCTCTTCCAAAATTAGTATTTCTCCAGGTTAGTCACGCTTGCGCCAGCTACTAACGAAAATTTTATAAATGGAAGTAGAAACATAAAAATATCACATTTTTAAATAAAGCATTATAAGAAAAATTGATTAATGTATTACTTCATACATGTATATACACATAAACAATATATGATTTTAATAAACCACACTTTCGCAATTTCTACGCACAAAGCGATTACCTTTGATGAGAATTATTACATATAATAAATATAGGGATAATTAAGAAATAAATAAAAGATATAAATTTGATGTTTTTGATTTAATTATAATTCAACTGTACGGACGTCTCTCTAAATAATCGTTGAATTACTACTGTAATTCTGTGCCGAAGACAACACATGGCAGCTGACGATATCGACACGTTCATTCCGTGAAACGGGAAGATTGCTAGGTAAAGTGAAACTACCGGTGATTGTATGGAATTACATCAAGTACAAGCGTGCGTGAATAAAACTGCGGAAAATAAGGCACCCTTTGCGCAAAAGAGTTAGATATAGTAATGTCTTTATTTTAATCTTAATATTATCGCACAATCGATGTTCTAAAAAGAAGACATTTTAAACAAAAAAGTGTGTTATTTTTATATTAAGATATTATTAAATTAGATATAAAAATATGTACATTCTTTAATTTTATAAACTTTAAGATTATTCACTAGTTTTAGAGGCCTTGAAAAAATTTTCAAAGAAAATTCTCTCTCTCTCTCTCTCTCTCTCTCTTTCTCTTAAAATAATTCAAATTATTGTATGATAACTTTGTTTCATTGTTCGTTGATCGGTTATTATTTCTAGCATTCTGTGTAATAAAATATTCATGATTTTTTTACACATAATGTCAGCACAGGCTGAAAGAGAAATAGGAGAATTATTGATTTTAAACTCGTTATTAACCTCGCCGCTGCCTCCGTGTTCCGACGATAATTCTCGACTTCCGGCCGCAGCACGTACGGTCGAGCGGAAGAGATTGATACGGCGACGCTGTTCTATCCGCGGTTCGAATGACACGCGAAGGACGTATCCGGCAACGGACAGAAACGGCGGCGGACGCGTAAGCGCGTGATATTGAAAGGCGGTGAAGGAATGCTTTTGGGGATGGCGCGCATCGAAATCGATATGCGAGCACACTACGTCCTATAGACGTCGGCGCGGAAGATTGAGAATGTGTCCGCTTTCTACGATGGCAAGAATTGAATTCGCCGGGCAAAAAAGAGGCAGCGCGTAAGACGGGAATGAGAGGGAAGGAGGGGAGAACAGACGAGATGGAAGGAAATGGGGAGGCCCTCGGAGGAAGTCGAGTGTGATAGCGCATGAATCATCCTTCCGATCGAGATCATAGAGAAAAAGAAATACCTTTCGGACGGGAGAACCTGTAATGTCGCGAGATGAAGATATTAATTTTCGCTGTTGCACTCTCTTTCCGCTCGTATCTTTTATATATCCACGTGTCACACACACGTCGCTCAAATATATACGAACGATAGGATGAAAGTTACGCGTGGATTTCGAAAAACCTTTTTTGCAAATATTGCGAGATTCAAAAGATGAGAGAATTAAAAAAAAAAAATTAAATTTTATACGAAACTTTTCTTCCTCCATATCTGCGCAGTCAACATCGTATATCTTATTCATTCGAGAGAGAACGACATGTGTCGCTCGCGTCGACAGACACGTGTAGTTGCCGTTCTCCGAGTCCCCAGCGATGAAAGTTAAGGGTGGAATCGCTGAGGACGCACGGCTAACTATTCGAGCGAGATTGAGAGACTTGGCGGCACAGTCGGTACACTTAAGTGTCTCACCGGGTTACACGCTCGGTGCTCGGTGCTGACAGCAATGCCTCGCACGTTCCAAGACACGTTCCAGAGTGCTCGAGAGCGAGAAGCGAGAAGCGAGAAGCGAGGCATCGTCGCGCACGATTCTGCACGGTTTGGAGTTTCTCGCGTTGCACGTAGGGCGTGTCGTATTATTCCAGCGTCGCGTTCAGATATTTATGTACAACCGCGACGCCGAATACATGTGTCTTCTTAAATAGGCTTGCCATCAATTTTCTTGTCTTCCAGATGCTCCTCTTCTCCATCTTTCATATTTATTTGATGAAAACAAATCTTTGTTATGAAAATTTCACTTTTAAAATTGCTTTTTTTTTTTGCACGTGCACAATTATTACGTGCTCCATTAATTGTTGAAAATTAATCTTCAAAAATACTGACATTTTTCCTATTTCGACATGAAAACCGGACATGAAAATATGCGCGAAATCTCAATTAATCCAAACTCCGCTATCGGTAGATAAACGTGAATCGGCGGCTTTTTTTCCGAATGACTATAATTCACCGGGCTAACCAGAAGGCGAATGCGCGCGGAACGTGGAAGGACGTGGAATGGCCGATCGTGAGAGAACAGGACAGGCATGAAAATCTGTCGCCCAGACAATGCCCGCGGGCATTTCCTCGGTTGCGGTTGGCACTTTTCGACCGCGACGCACGGAATCCATACACGTGATCGTCCGCGTTCCAATTTATCAGCGCGCCTGATAGCCCTCGCAGGGATTCCGCTGCTCGAACGGAAGAAATTCTCGAGCCGGCGTGTGAGCCACCAATTAATTATTCCACGATCATGAAATTCCCCGCCTATTGTAAGATTCGAGTCATTCGAGACGGTTTATGTAATTTACATATATCAGGTATTCGGCTACACGGCTCTTTATTCTATTATCAAACGTGCCACCTGATTTTGTTTTTTTTTTTTTTTTTTTTTTTACGCGTCCCACAACAAGCACAATTATCATCTTAAAGAGAAAGAGAATTCTATTTACGTACAGACGTAAACAATTTTTATCAAATTTTTCAATATTTTTCTCAATAAACAGTAAAATATGAAAAACATTGTCTATATTTATAGCTGTATTTACAAAAATATTATAATATATATTCGCATCTAGCTATTTCTCGCTGCGAACAATTAGCTTTGTCAGGATTTTGTTAAATAACATTTTTTCGCGTAATAATACAGATTTGCCGTTTTACGTGCAATAATCTTGTGAAAAAGAAGTGGAACGTTGGAGATTCTACGCTATATAGCGTGATAGAATATGCCGGGTGCGAGAGAGAAGTAATTCCGCGAAAAAATTGAGATAAACGAGGCGCATCACGCATCTGAACGAGACATAAATCTGCGAGAATAAAAAGCGCCGTGTAACGTCACGTCGAAATGTCGTGTTTTTATAACGAAGCCGAGAAAGCGAATCGCGCCCCCCTGTAAAATGTATTTTCCGTCAGTCCTCATCGCGCATCGAAGGCCCTCGCTTTTTTTGTCAGTCGACGAATGAGAGAAAGGGGTTGCCTTCTCTCTACCCCTGTGCGTTAAGCCGCCAGCGCGTCAGCTCCCGTCGCCTATCAATTAATCACGCGAGGTAATTAGCGTCGCGTAAAAAGGCAAGAGCACATCGCGACCACGCAATAATTACCATTGCGAGCTACGAACGCGGTCTCGACGCGTCGGCGGATCGTTTCTGCGTGTACGACGGCGGGAGGGGGGAGGATGTATCGATGCATTAAAAGGGACAAGCTGGCACGTCCCCTTTGAAAGAGCGAGAGAGATGGAACGCGACCGTGCGCTTTCGAGATTCACATTCTGCATAATTACGGTAAATTGGTGCAACGTTGGCTACAACCAACCGCGTGATGTCGCTGAACCGAATTTGTGCTCGATAACGAGCACGTGTTTAGCTATGCGGGATTCCTGCGACAATGACTGTTGAGATCGTTGATTTGACGTTGATGCGAATTGCGACGTGTTCGCCAGCGATCCATCCGATCCGATGCTTTTCGATAGGACTATGGATTTTCCACGGAAAATTTCTGTCGAAAAAACGCGTTTATTCACACAAGGGTTAATATAATCGACCAATATTAAATTTCACGATGCACAATCATTTATTTATTGTTAGTTAAAAATCTCGATGTATGAGGTCGTATCTTTTTAATCATTCTATGCGTTCACATTTGCAAAGAGGAAAACTACGGAACAACAAGAATCATTTGCATTTTGTATGAGATGACTATTCTCGTTTCTCATGGGAGGAAGACTAACCTGGATGCTTTCGCAAAAGCGTTTTACTGTAATAATTCGTTTAAAAAAAAAAAAAAAAAAAAAAAAAAACAAAAAAAAATTGCAAGACTGCGCTCATTGCGGAAATTGCGAAAGTTGCTTTTACGAACACAATAAAGACAGTTGGCAAACAATCCTTTCGGGATAGATAGATATATATATATACATATATATCTCGCGCGATGTTGATAGAATAACCGTCGAAGAACAACAATGATCGAGCACGCGACTGAAATTTCGTCCTGCATTCAGTTTCCGAACTAACTTATATTAACTCTCTCGGATTATCCTTCAAGTGTTCCTTATAACCGCCGGAAGATTACAACTTGAGGAAATTGTTCGGCAGAGGAGAGCTAAAGTTCGACACCTGTCGAGTCCCGGGACTGGATAGCTACTTTGCTGAGACTCTCAAGTCGCCTTGAATGTGGATCTCGATTGTGAGTCGGCAAAATCGTAGTACTTAAGATTAATGCTTACTATGTATTCGCTATTGCATTATCACACGCGAGTTGTTTGTGCAAACATTGCAAAATATTATTCTCCATCTTTGCATTGTTTAATCGAGCCTAGCTCTTTGATCGAGAAAAACACGCAACTTTTATTTAAATAATTATTAAATAAAATAATCATAACGTTTGGAAATATTAAGTTTTTCTAAATAAACTATTAGCGGTATAAATTTTAAAAACCATACAGGAAACATAGCAATGTGTGCCTATACATATATTGATATATTTTGTTTGCATTTAACATGGTCGCGTAACGATACGATATAATATCTGTGTATTAAAGTTGTATAAATTTCAACGCGAGCAATTTTTGTAATTAGAAAAGCGCGAGAGATGACGCTGCTACATTACATAAACCTATGTGCATTTTTATGAAAATATAGCAGCGTAAAGATGTAAAAATATAGCGGTTGCATTTGTCGGCGACGCTCATTTCTCAGGCACCTTATTACATGGAAATATTACGCTCGAGCGGGAGAGCGAGGCGAAAAGGGAGATAAAGATTCGCGATGGAGAGCGATGCGGTACGCTTTTTCCTTGGTATTAGACAGCTGAGATGTCGGAGCACCTCATTTCAATGTTGGCCGTATTATTAACGATCTTTTGTCGGCCCGGAGAGGTCCTCCGTTTGACAAAATCGTCGACGAGAGTGGCACCATTTATCGCCGTTGCGAGACTTGTAAGTCGACACGATTCTCGCACTTTGTGTCTTTGTGAAAATGAAAAATTGTCGGCGTACGAACGATCGAGAGATCGCGCTTCATTAACACGTCGGATGTCACGGCGGCGTGAATCGTGATCGGCATCTCGCCGATCGTGACACTCTCGCATGTCGCGTTGATATCATCATATCATCAGTATGAAATATAATAGATCTACAAAAGCAGCAGTACAGTATACACCTACAGGCAGCTAATATGTATCGATATTAGTAGGCTGATTAAGCAAAATAATGTTGATATTAATGTGAGTGTAAATTATTAAAGGAAAAATATATGGATGATATTTTGGATATACATTCCCTTTAGTTTATCTTTCGAAACCAATCCAAAATTCACTTTTTAAAGCGCTACCGCGCTTTCATTATCGACGCACAAGATTTCGCGCAACAATAATCGGTGAATCGACCCGCGAGCGTTCGCTCGTCAAATTAAAAATTCGAATCAACGTCGACACGTCAATAACTACGTCACTTACCGCGTCACCACGGTATTTCAATTACAAATTTTGTTCAATATTTACTCGCCAACTTTTTACTCACGTCGCAGAGCCACGTTGCAAAATGGTCTTCGAACTTCGAACCCGTGTTTCGCCGAGCTCGCGTAAAATCTAAAAATAGCTCGTTAAACTAGCCAATTAACGCGCGTTGTTTGTCTTGCGTGGATTTTACGGAGCTGACTCTGTCACAAAGCCGCAGAGATTTTTTTTTCCCAATTTTTTTGTATGTGTAACAAATTTTCGATCGAATCGGTTTGTAAAATCGTATTAGTGACAGATGGTCAGGTGCCTGAGAAAAACAGAAAAGAGATTCGATGATCTTTCTATTCTTTTTTTAACTAAAAAAAAAAAATATGCTATATTGTTATATTGTTTATGAAAAAAGTGAGCAAAAATTGGATAAAAAAAAAAAACTATCCAATCAACTTTAATATTCGATAACTACCATTTATTAACATGTTTATATTTTTGGAAAATTAATATATCGTATATAAAGAGGAAACAAAACCATTAGGCGATTAATATTTGAGATAAATGCTTTCAGTACTTTGGTAAAGCTTTTAGATGTACATACTCGTGATGTTTTACAGATGACTGATTCAATTGTAATTTCGGATTCGTTGGTACGAATAGCATCGCACGAATAGAATATTACAATGTTAACTGGAGTTCATCGTGCGGTTAAGCGACTGCACTCTGAAATCGTGCATTAAACGTCACCAGAGAGAATACGATTGCGAACACGAGGAAGAATTGACATAGCGCTTTAAAGAAGCTGGATTTAAAAGGCAAATTTAATAGCTCGAGGGCTAATGAATAAAAGCGATTGAATGATAAACTTAGATCTCTCTCGAGATCTGGTCGCGGCGACAGCACCGCGATACAATTTGAAAGGCGGATTAAAGAATCGTTGAAGCAAAAGCGCGACGAGAGAAAATAATGAGAATAGCGAAAAGCCTTCGATTTTCATTCTGCAACTTCTATTTAGCGACGAGTATTTAGCGATGATTTTTATCTCGCGGAAATATATTTCTCAAATATCACGAAGAGTACAGAGCTTCGATAGATAATCTCACTGATTAATGATTAGTTTGAGCTATGATAAATTGGGTTGAAAATCAAAGAGAAAGAGAGAATTATTTTGATCAGATTGAACAATGGAATTTGCACATGCCGTGAAAAATCTAGTCGCAATTTTATGAAGTTGTATCGATTTTCACATACACTAGATTAATACCGTCTAATTTTGGGAATGGGTTAGGCGATTCATCTTGCAATTGCTTGATGCTTCGCACATTAATCGCATTTGCGTGTCTAGATAGAAGCAAGTCAATTGACTTAGGAATAAGTCGACGGTTCACATTGACAAATACTCACTTGGATCTTTGACGGCCGTGATGACGAGGCGGAAGCCATTTGAGTTGGTGCCCCAGGCGTCGGTGACGTATTTCAACGTCACAAAGTTGGTGCGCGTGTAAATCGCGCCCACGGTCTGCTTCGTGTTTCTGCAGGATAAGTCTGCCTGGAAACAAAAGAAAATTGCGTTCGTTGAGTACGTGCCACTTGAGGGAAGGGATTCTTTTTTTTTTCCCTTTTTTTTTCCTTTTTTTTTTCCTTTTTTGTGCGGACCCGCTCGTGCTAACGATGCAAATGTCGCGAGCGTGATATCGAGCGACCGTGCAGGTGGAGGATTGGACGGCGTGCGCTTGATTTACGGAGATAGTTTTATATTGCGGACGGACTAAAAGTCCCAATCGATGCTGTTCGAGAAACGTCACAGGAAACGTGATTTATATTGTTGCACATGTGCGGCAGGAAAGTACACATTTAACGTGAAAATACATTTTTCGTATATACATTATCTTGCGTATTGCTAGTACTATGTGTCTTGACTCTCAATTTGTCGAGAGTGTCGAGAGAGTCGAGAGACTATCTATTATTATCTTTGCCATCTACGTATTTCTCTTTTGCTTCTTTTTGTCTTTTTTATTAAACTTTGTAATGTCATATAACATCATTAATGTTACGTCACTAATAAATGTCACAAAAATTTACTTGTCCTGAATGTTATTAAAAAGAAAAATTCTTCTCTTAAATTTTTCATGATGTCTCTAAAGGTGCGAGAAAAATGAAAGGTATAGATTTATATTATCCGTAATATTATTCATATTACTAAGAATAATAAAAATGTTCTGTCTCTTACGTATCATTAACTTTGTTCTCTCGCACTTTATGAATCGGGCAGCAATGATAAAGAGATTGTAATTTCACCGCGGCGAAAGTCAAATGGCAGCTTATAAAAGCCCGGGTAAACGTCAAATAACGTCGTTTCCCGAGATGGCGGGTACTTTTAATAAAGCGGCTATCCGCGCACGTGGTGTGTGTGTGTGTGTGTGTGTGTGTGCGTGCGCGGGCATTTTTTTCTTTTTTTTTTTGGGGGGGGGAATTTTATGTTGAAGCATTTGTAAACCGGCTTAAAGCACAGTTTGACGCAAAACAAAAATGACGCGACCGAGTAGTTAATCCTGAAATACGGGCCGTAGATATCAATTCTAGCAACAGTAACGTGGTTGGCGAGCAAGAAATTTATTCGTAGATTTGCGGCGCGGTATCTCGCTCGTTTGCTTCGAGACACAAGCAACGTAACACTTGTTGCACTCTCGCGATCAACGCGAAAGAAACCGAAAACAAACAGCAGGATCCTAGTGCGCCGAGATAATAAAAAAGACGCGTATCGATTGTTTCGTATCGATGGGCGGCGTTAACTTTTTCAGGAATCGTCTACAAAACGTTGTTGTAGTATCGCGAAATGCACGAAAATTGCACCGAAATTTGAGAATAAAATTGGTTCTATCACATGATATTTTTATCACGACTACGTATTCAACGCAAACAGATTTAATATAAACCAATTTTTTTTCGATTGTTACGTAGCAATTAAAATCTTTTTTATTGTTTATATTTGCGAGATAAAAAATCATGTTTGCGCGCAGAAAAATTAGCCAAATTAGCGATAAATGGATACAAAACATCGTTGCATTGTTGAGATAGCATTTGTTATGTAAACTTTGTTGTGCTTTCCAATATACGGGCTTTATTTATAAACTAAATATATGCGAATGTTTTATTTGTTTACGTAAAATATGCAGTTTATATCGGTTTATCGCACTACCCTTATTTAGTACGGAAAATTGTAATTTTATGTTGTGGAAAATTTGAAATGAGATAGAGTGAGAGAAAAAGTTCTACAATTTAAATTACATTCCGTACATAGAACTTTTATTGAGACTTTGTGTTGTGTGTGATGAGTTGAACGTTACAGCGATAACTTTTACATTTTTAGCTCACATAGAATCGAATAATCGTGTTGATTCCTTTTTCTGTTTTTTCTTTAATTGTCTTGGTTATAGCATATTGTCAAATTTATCGTAGATCGTTCAATAATTGTATTTTTTTATTTTTCCTTATTTTTCTCGTTTTAATTACTATAATCTATATAATTTACATTTTAATCTACATTTAATAATCTCTTAATTAAACTTTTAATTTCTATCACTTTTGTTTTCTTTCTTGTATATACATATGTATACGTAAATGTAAAGGGATGTATATCCATTTATATAAGAATATATATTTTTACCTATAAAACGCAGAAAATTTAATTTCTGCGGATCAAATAAACGCGGTAATAATTAGAGCTCTTTATATATAATACGTGCGTTGCGTCTGAATGTTTGAATTTTGGAAATGTGAGCTTCCTATTCTCATTTCTGTTGTAATTATGTTAATATTAGCCATAATGTTAGAATATAATATCCTTTACATGAAATCTAGAGAGACACATTAATGACATGTTTTATTTCATGTTTACTTTATGAATTTATATGAAAAAAATAATCTTCTGTAATAGACGACAGAATAATTGCGATCTTTGTTGCTTTCAAGAATACATCACTACGATACAGTGGATTGAATAAATTTATCGTTCGGTAAGTTATTGCATGACGTGAGGATATCAAAAGTCGCGAGGGTATCAAAACAAAATTGCAAAATTGCAAAATTGCTAAAGTCGTTATACTAGTTATAAATGCATTTTTTAAACTATCCTCGTGCTTCGTATTATGAATTTTAAAGATTTTCTTAGGTTAAGTAACATTTTTTATAAATTAAATGGAATGAATGAAACATGAATTTTTTAATTATTTATTGAAACAAATGCGGATTTCGTTAAACTAGTTTGATTTTGTCAATTTCGCTGTTTTGATGTGTATGATATTGCATAATTATTTAGTAATATTCTTATTAAATAATGTTCGATAATAAAACAACACGAACCAAGCAAATTCGAACACACACACACATACGAGTGAAATATAATTTAAACATGATATGTAATTTCAAGATATTGCAGATTTTAATCTTTTTTTGCTTACACAATATGAATCGCAAGCCGTAACAAGGTATTTTTCGCGCAATAGCCAAAGTAATTTACGATAAGCCAGCCATTGAATTTGCCAGTGGCCGTTAAGTCACAAGGTATAACGTGTTGCATAGATAACGCAGAGAGTGGAGAGAAAAAAAATGAAGGTAATATTCTAGAATAATTTAGAACAGAGTAATTGTTGGAAAAATTAAGCTCTCAAGAATAAAATTATAGAATAAAGTCAACAGAGAGTTAAAGAATTTTTTCTGCAAATTGCTAGTAATTTGAAAAAAGTAAAATTGATAATATCACGAAAATTTAAAAATATTTGAGTAATATAGTACTGTTATTGTAAATGCCATTTATTTATAAACATTTTATAATTATTACCATTTATATGAATTATTATTCCTCGCATGTTGCATTTGAAAGCTTGTACGTTTCATGTTGAAGAGAATATTCTGTACAGGAAACTATGCGCATATTTGACGTGCGAGCAAATAATACTTGCAATATATACGCCAATTCATTTCACACTCGCCATTCGCTGTTATTATCACTAACTGCACAGAGTGCAATTACTCAGGGCTATTGCATTCCGTCAATCAAATTGATAGTTTTTTAATCGACGATCGATAGTTTTAAATTTGAATGACACGTCGCTGATGCATATATACTTAATGTCTTATCGACTGTATAACCGCCGGATTTTTAATACTACTTAATTATAAAATAAACAATTGGATTATTCTAATGTTATTTATTAATATGCATTCGTACGGCGCATCGCACGGCGCATCGCACGGCGCATCGCACGGTAAATTGTATTAATTTGAGGATGTTTGAAATTCAACTTTGCAACACAAATGACGCGTCATTCCATATACTTTACATTTATCGCGGTGCGTTATATCTGGGAAATGTACTTTTTGCGCGACGCAAATATCATATAAATGTACATTTATTACCGATTACGGTAATAAAGGTGCCACAGTCAGATACAATTCCCGGGATTCAACTATTGAATGAAAGTCAGCCTAATTTGCGATCGCATTATTATCGGCAATATAGTCGGTGATTCACCAGACTGATCTATAGGGTCTATTTGCGCGCTGCAAATTGTGTACTTTGTCGGTATTAGGATTGCGTTCGTACGCGAACGGTGGTTTAATAACGTGCTCGCCAATCGACCGTGTGTCAACCAGGCGAGCACTTGTCAATTCCGATAGCGAGAGTCATCGATCATGCGCGAAACGTAGGGTTAAGTAATCTGCAGGGTCGGAAGAGAGGGGAGTATACACAGCGGAGTTGTAGACTTAAGCTGGCAGTAGAAAGGGTCGCTCTTGCCATGAGGATTGTATAGGGCGCTTGCAAAATTACCCTTTCGCATGCTATTGACGTAAGTTCGGGGTAAATGAACCGGTACGCTCGCACATGCATTTCAGCTACACGGATTATCTAATTTCATAATATTTCCAATCAGTCCCCACGTTCGTTTCATCTGAATAAAATATATCGATCTACAAAGACAGATTTATTATTTTTATTTTTATTTATTACTTTATCTTGCTATCCTTTTAGTCAATTAATGTTAAATTACAGTCATTTGACGAAATGTCAAAAATATTCAAACAAGTCATTCGAAGAAGATTTTCTTTCGTTCAGTTCGTCTTTGCGTCTTTCGTAAAGTTTAAAAAATCGAAATAATGCGCGAGAGAGTGGAGAGATCGTGCGAGATTAGATACATCTTCGGGGAAAACCTCGACTGAATGGCAATAGCGTGACGTAAACACGAATGGGAAAAGGAGGGAGAGGGGACGGAAAGCCGCGCCCATGAGAAGGCTATACCTAATTTACATTTACATAGCTTTCAAGGTATCTCGCAAGAATGGAACGGCGAAGCCTCGAAGGTACAATCTCTCTTTCGGCTTTCTCGCCGAGGCGAAAGAAGGCCTCGAGCGAGCTTACGACAAGCTCGCCGTTCTAAGTCGGTACCGAAGAGGATCCAAAAGGGGCGTCGAATGATGGCCGAGAGGCAAGGCTATTGTCGTGCGTGCAAACAACGAAATCCTTCCTTCGAGGATATGCAGCTCGGTGTGTGAAATCTCGACCGAAAAAACAGCCCCGAGCTGCGCTCGAAACTCCAAACCCCTTCCAAGCCACCGTCGATCGTAACAAGGATGCGTCCTATACATATATCAAGCGACATGTCGGAAAATATTCAGAAAAATGCAGAGTTTGAAAAAGAGATTTCGAGCGGCAAAGCTAAAGCTATTTATTGCGCGAAGCGTCTGACTATCTACTTTCTGAAAAATAACACAATTAATATTAAAAAGGAAAATACTTTTTTTTTCAACAAACAGCCAGGCGTTTCATAATTATATACCTATTGATGATAATAAGTACGAATGTGTACAAGGAGGTACACACGGTCTAGATACGAATGTTATAAAATATTATATGATTTCTAGAAACATGCGCAAACTCGATGTTCGCCGGGCAATAAACATTGCATCGACGGCTGGAAAAAGGAAGCTCATATTTCTATATTATATTTTCCATATAAAATTTGTCTCGGTATATATATATATGTATATATATATATATATATATACACTTATATATATATATATATATATATATATATATATATATATATATGTACACTTCCGACGTAGAATTGCACTCCCGTCGTTATAAATTGCGTACTGCGCGCATAAGGCCTTTATATCTCGGATGCGGTAACCGAATGCACGCGTTTTACGACATATACGAAAAGTCGTTTCCGACAGAAATGCTGTCGCATTATTTATCTCATTCGCTGCAAAAGACATAATAGCTATATTATATTAAAAAAAAGAAATAAAATTACTTTAAATAAAAATACTTTATGCTTTATGAAATAATGTTAATAATAACGACGCTAAGTACATGAAAGGCAATTAACCTTATGATAATATTCACAATATATAGTCGAGACGTTGCTAAATACACACGCATACATCCTCATATATATATATATATATGTATATATGTATATGTATATAGAATATGTATATAGAATTACTTTTCATTTTAATATTTATAACATACTAATTCTTATATGTGTTTGACTTATCGTATCTAACATACAAAATATTGATAAAATATTTACATTCTTTATTGCATTATAAAATTACAAACTAGATATTATTGCTAAGTTATTGGATCACTCGTGCTATATCATAATTACATGCATTTGCGATATTTACAATCTATAATCAATGTCACAATTTTATTTATAATTTGAATGATATATTCTGCAATTCTAAAGAATTATAGAGAAAATTCACCTATTATTGTATCGAATATTATATATTCAATATCTACGTATATAATAATAAATATTCAAAACATTAATTATTATATTTTTAATGCTGCTATAATTTGAATTTTATATGTGCATGTTACAGATCAACGTATCTCCTACGTAGTCAACTCCGCTGCGCATGGATTGGTGAGTAAAAAATTTTTATTTTACGGTAAAAATACGCCAAGTACATATACAAGTAACATATATATGTTTAATATTTTTATATTTTTAAACCTCTATTTGTTGCATACCAGCATTTTTTTATATATTGACTTATTTTTTATCTTTCTTTTGGAATACAATTTATTCATGAGATAATTCAATTCTACCACGAAAAATATTTACATGGCCCGAATCGAATCGTCTCGCTTGAAAGCTTCACAAAAGCTGGTAAAGATGCATTCTGTCGATCCGAGAAACGTAACAAAAATAGCATCTTGCTTTCCGATACGGTTTCTAGAAACGTGAAACAACGGTAAACAAGAAAACATTTCTTCTTCGTGATACATATTTTTAAGGATTTTCAAGTACCTATAAAAAAAATCTTATCTCTATTTATAAAAGGATTTTCAGGTATTTAAAAATCGTATCTCTATTTATTATAACACCTTGTGTATAATAGAATTTATTGAGTTTATCTCTCAAGAAAGATAATAATTGTAGAGGATATGTGTCGAGACATTTTCTCATTCACGTTCTTTGAATCAAAAACATCTAATTGTCAGATAATTTATATAATATGAGAATATGAGAATATGAGAAACGCCAACTTGTATATGCATTGAGTTATTAAATAGAACGGCGGGCGGCGGGCGGCGGGCGGCGGGCGGCGGGCGGCGGGCGGCGGGCGGCGGGCGGCGGGCGTAGTATCTGTGCGAACGTCTCGCGACGGTAAAAGCTTACGAAAGCCATTACTGACGGCGAGACAGGCGCTTTTCTTCGTGCGATCACAAATTCCACCTCCCACCGACCGCCTAGGCGAACTTTGAAAGCGATGAGATCCAGATGGCTGCTAGTTTCGCAAACTTTGCTGACCAATCTCTCGCGAGCGGGAGCGGGAGCGCAGAAGCAGGTACGGGACATTACGCGACGCTATGTTGGTGGTGACGCTCCCATAATTAATGATCCCATAAACCGGCATTATCGTAACGACGCGACGCACCGCGTTGATATCGATCTCCGCCTAGATTCTAGAGAACCGTGAAACACTTCTTCCACTCTCGCCCCTCGCCCGCGAGTCATAATTAATAGATAGTAATCAAATATTATAGTCAATCGCGCGTAGGATCGTCGATAGTAAATTATTATAACGGCTTACGCCGTTATGATTTACAGTTGGACGAGCGCATTTTATAGATAGCTTAATTACGACAACAATCTTGTACAAAAACGCTCAATCATCACTTGATATTCTTCACGATATACCGATCGCATTTATATATGTTAAAACTTTGGTCCATTTTTTACGTGCAATCGAATATAACTCTTATTTATAATCTATTCATGGGACGGAGAATCCATTTAGGATTTTAACCAACCAATGTATACATATATATATACATATTGTTTATTTCAATTGAGAATTTTATCTCAGTTTTGCATTATTAAAAATATTGCGCGACGAATTTTCGCAAATAAGCGCAGCGACTCATGAATAACACATACGTTGAAAAATCTTTTATATGCAAATATTGCATCGCATATTATTCGCTAATCGAATATTAATTCACGCGCTCTATTATCAGTCAATTTCTCGTCGAAATAAAATTTCCAAACACATTTTCATAACGCAAATAGAGATCACATACATGTATTATTTTACGAAATTTTTTGACGTAACTTTACTCATTAGAGTTGTTGATGCAATATGAAAGGTCACTAATTAAAATAATAATTGAATTGTGCAAGATATTAATTATATATATATATATATATATATATATATATATATATATACATATACATATTTTTTTTAACTTTAATGTTACTTGCAAGAGATTAAGATGCTCCAAAATGATTTTACATTTGTTCTAAGAGCACAGATATTCGTTCATGCTAACAAGTGTTACAAATCTTAATGAAACTCCACTGACAATGAGAAAAAACTGTTCAGAACGCGCCTCTTCCGGAACGTATTTTTGTCGTTTTTCCGTACACAAGGAAAAAACGAGGCCACAGCGAAACGTAAAAGTAATTTGTCGGATGAAAGCGCCGAAGTACCAAGCAGAGAGAGAGAAAAAGAGAGAGAGAGAGAGAGAGAGAGAGAGAGAGAGCTAGAACTTTTATTTCAACTTTTAATCCGTCAAAGCGTTCATCAAGGAAAATTTGCGCGCGAGAAAAAGATTAATCTGATAAAATAGCTCGCGAATGGACACGGCGAACGATAGGCAGCTCTTAATAACGGAATGAAATACTGCCACTTAAAAGGCCGCTGGACAAAAATAAATACGTGGACGTACGGGTAATGCGTTTATTATTCCGGAATGATGTTTCGCAAAGTTTCCATTACAGCATAGAGCGTTATGACGAGACGGGAAGCGATGTCGTAATGCAATTATTATAGTATCCTCTCTCGCTCTCTCTCTCTCTCTCTCTCTCTCTCTCTCTCTCTCTCTCTCTCTCTTTCTTTCTCTTTCTCTAGATACTTGCGTCGCGAGTATAATTTTCTAACGCAAAAATAAGAAGTGACGTTTTTAATTAAGAACTAACGTTGATAATTAACCGAGGAAAGCTTGTAAATTTTAGCTAAAAGTATTCGATAAAAATGAGAGCACGCGCGAAGAAGAACCGCGTTTATATCGCGACGCAAATCGTCCGTCGTTTGCAAAATTTATCAGACGCGGAACGGGCGAGAAAAATATTTGCAATCACAATATTGTCGTAAACTCTTCAGGTTCTTAACCGTATACGCTAGGCTGTTCGAAAAAGTTTTAGTACAGTTTTAGCGGCAAGCAAAACAGTTATTAAAGTTATGTTATAATCACTTTACTAAGCAAGCTCTTAGTCTGTTAATTTTGCAAATTTTATGAACGCTCTTGTCCATGCCTGTCATTGATTTTGAGGTAAAAATTACGGTCTCGCAATTTATAAGCCCCGGCTTTTTTGAATTTAATTTATGCAGGACAGTTTTTCTGACAGCAGGTATATTTGAATATTATTTTTTATATTCATTATTTTATACTTTAAAACGTGTGCGAGAGGAAGATAAATTTTTTCATAATTTTTATGTAATTTTCGTTCATTAAGGTGAAAGATATTTATAATCGGTAGAAAAATAAAAAGAAAGTCAAATTGCATTATGTCACAAAGAAGTTATATACTTTAATTAAAACTATAAATAATAAATATGACTAATCCGAGAATTTATACTTTGATAAGGAAAATTTTAATAATCGAGGCTATAGATAAACTTTCAACATTTACTCAGCTGAGATTATTTGTACCAATTCATTAACCGCGAGATATCGCTCTCTAGCTCTATCGACATTACCGATCGACCATAAATATGTCCATTGTGACACAAACAGGGCTTCGAGATCTTAATCAAACGAATCGGGAATTACGGCGGAGTAAATTAATAACACAGCAACAGCAACACCAACATCGTCTCTGGTCTCATGCCCGATTGGTCCAACAAGCTTAACAGCCTGCCATTCGTCTCGCGGGATCGATCGCAACCCCTTGCACGAATCCGCTCCCAAGCAAGCTCTCGAAGCTTATCGAAGGGCAGCGGAACGCCGGAATCACGGGGCACATATATATACACGCAACAGAGGAAACCGGAAGCGGGATAGATGTCGGTTGCTTCCACGCGCTCCTGGTTTATACTCGCCAAACTCGCAGACCGTGCTCTGAAAAGCTCTCGGAAGAGGAGCTCCCCTGGTTTATCATAATTGCATCTCGCGGCATCCAAGCTCTCTCTCTCTCTCTCTCTCTCTCTCTCTCTCTCTTCTAACGAGCACGCGGCGCGACGCGAGCAACGTAGCAGCTCGGGAAAATTAGTATCCGGGTTAGTTTATGCTAGATACCGCCGCTGCCGCCGTTACTGCATGAATTATGGATGCATCGGCCAGCCCGCAACTCTGGCGGGCGCGCAAGTTTTTCCGCGCTTGCCAGATTTTCAAACTCGACACACTTGCTTTTACACGTGGCTGAAAAAAGAGCTTTTCCAAGCGCGAAAGATGTTAGATAATATTCGTGGTTATTGAAAAGCAAAAGTGCAGATAAATAGACTGAACAGATTTCTTTTTTTTTTTTTATGAAAAAGAAAGATTATTTTATAGAGCTTCTTACTGCTTTGAATTGACAAATGTTATATTTAGGATTATAGTATGAGGGAGGATTTTATGGAATTGTACATTATGCTGCACATGTGGAATTTTGAACTTTAACGACAGCTTCTTCTCCGGAGTGTTAATTCCATACATGAACCAGGCTGCGCCTCTTCTAATTTTATACATGCTTTTTTTTTCGATATTTTTTCATTGTGCACTGTGACACTTTGTCGGAAAAACACCTGCCTTTCTTTACTTTCGGTACTAAAAACTTGCCGTCGCGATACGGAAGAGAAATTCTTTTCTTATGCGAGGATTAATTAAATTTCAATACGGCCCCCAGGCTGATCTCTGATCGTGTACTTCCTTAAATTCTTCTCTCCTCTATTCATTTTTCCGCGCAATTAATTTCACTTCGAAAAGCTTGCCAGGGATAAGTAGGATAGATAAGCGTTAACTATGTCGTTTTAATATATTAAAAATTTTGAGCTCTTTCCTGCTCATGCCATCCTGTTGAATTATTCTGTGATGTTTTTTCGATCACCAAGTAAATTTTTAATTAAACAGAAAAATCCTAATAGTGTATGATTTATAATACTAAAGACTGATCAAACCGGAATTTTTTTTATATACGAACTTTTAATGACGATTATGATACCCTTGGATTCTTAAACAATAGATTAAATGTTAATATTATGTTATGTTAACATGATATGGTCCATATACATAGTAATCAATTAAGTACAGCGAACTACATCAAACTGCATCTCGTATAGAAATTTAGCACGACAATAGTGGGATTAGTTCCAGTAGATTGTAGGACTTGCATTGTTCGAATTCAGTCGAATCCGTCTCTCTACGTCGGTAGACATAGTCCCGATTGTCCTGATAGTGTCGGGCGATCCATCAGCTAATCAGTTCGCTTGACATGTTTCTTAGAGTGTACCGTTTTACATGCGGGCCACGTTCATGCGGGTACGAAGGTCGCTTTCAAATGATACTAGTTTGTCTTACTACCTTAGACATTTACACTTCTCAGAAAGTTGTCCATTGATGGAATCGTTTGGTAATTAATTTTGCGATTACGTATCATTCTGATTAATATACGTATAAAAATAATTATTAAGTTGAAATTGCAAAATTGATAACATTTATTTTTCTGTACATCTTTACAAAAATTAATGATTGTTGCTCAACAGTAAAATGTATTCAATACAAAACTTCTGTGATTTCCAATATTAAATATCTCGATAATTATGTTTCAAGTTTCTTTCGAGATAAAATTTCTTGCGATTTAATTAAAAAGTTCTCTTATTTATTTATACCTTTAAAAAATTAGATTTCCTCTTCAATTTCGAATTTTAAATTTTATCAATGTCAATATTAATTTTAAGTAATTCGCGCTAATGAAATCGATTGAATTTTTATTAGAAAAGAATCAATTGTCTCTTACGCGTATAATAAAAATGCTATCATGCGTTTTTTTTTTCTTTTTCTCGAGACGTTCTGTATACTAATCTACTCGATATTAGCAAGGTGAACTTGGAGCTTGACAGTAATACAGACAGTGCTTTATGGAGACGTTCGTAGTGATAAATTCTTTTACGTAAGCTCATAATTTTTGCGTTCGAATTTTAAAGTCGAAAAAGGCAGAATTTACGTAGGCGGCCGCACCGCAAAAATCGACATCAGTCAGGCACTTCTGTATTCCTGCTTAACGTGAAAAAGCATTACGAAAATATACAGACAATATATATTTTTCAAGAATTTGATATGATTTTCGCGAATATGTAACCATTTTCTCGTAGCATGCACTTTTTTTTACATATAAATAATTTAAAAAATTTATATTTTACATAGAAAAGTAGAACAGTGGAAAGGAATAAAAACTACAGAAAATATGAAATTTAGGAGGAAATTATTTTTGAACATTTGCATTTTTGAACATATATAATAAATGTTTCATTTTTCTTTGCATTTATTACTTTGAAATAACAAAATATTCATATAAGAATGTGAAATAAAATAAGAATTATAAGGTAATACTATGAAATACATAAAAATCCGATAATGCATTCATATTTCAAGAGAAAAATAATTAATAGACTTACAATTTACTGTTGGCGAACTTTTTTTTCTTTTTCTCTCTCTTTCTCTCTCTCTCTCTCTCTCTCTCTCTCTCTCTCTCTCTCTCTCTCTCTTCCTCCCTCCACTCTCTCTTCAAGAAAGCTTTTACATTTTATATCTTCTAATTGCTTATTCTATAAATTCTTTCTTGATTATATCACAGAATTATCTCAGCGCGTTCGTTAGTACATTGAAATTCACAGCGACAGACAGTCGTGATTTTCCAACAGATCGCTATTGAACAACCTGACGGTGCAACTTCCGGAAACGCGCGCGATGCTTCTTTCATTCTATCCTTCATATTTCACCGGTGCCCTCAAGACCGTCGCCGCCTACTTCCGGTAACTCCGACGACCGTGCCGGGCTGTACCTTAAGCGGAACTTAATATAGCCGATTTATTGTCATCCCAAGAGGTCGTTTACAGCAAGTTTGCAGCGCGTGCTTGGCGTACGATTCACGTTTTGTTTCTCGACCAATGGGAATCACGTCTGTCGAGTTGCGAAGCGGAGATATTTCCCCTATTGTTTGGATCGTTGTTGGAATCAAAATTTCCAGTCTGTTATTGGTTTTGACGCGTATTAAGGTTTTAAAGTTATTTAGGAAATATAACATTAATCCACGTATTAATAATAATTAAAAATCCTTATATCCATTTTATCTATTTATAATACAATATTGAATTGTGTAATAAGATTGATTATATAATCAAAAATTTTATAATAATTGTACGACTAGAAACGCCAAATGGGCATTTCTTAATAGAAGATTGTCACATTATCGTATGACACGACATTATCAAAAATTGCAGAAAATTTTAACCTTCCCTTGTTACACGATATTTGTACTGTCAAAAACAACAACGATAAATAATGAATGAAAATGAAGAAGAGGGAGAGTAAAAGAGATCTCTGTGTATATGTTAGAAATAAAAAAAGGAAAAGGAAAAGAGCTAACAAAATACTGAAATATGTGATTTAAAAAATGACAAGAATTATGAGGAAAAAAACAAGAAAATTCTTGCCTATTAATTGAAGAATACAAATTCAGAGAATAAAACTGAAAAAGACAGAGAGAAAGAAATAGAAAAAGGAAGACATAGAGGGAATTTTTTGTATTTAAGATGTTTGTGATGAGAGAGAGTTGATTCATTTTATCAATTATAGTGCATTTGTGTCCTTGTATTTGAAAGATACCAACATATGAGAGAGAAAACAAGCAAATAAAGAAAAAAAATAATAATATATAACTGAAAGAAAAACTGAAATTGTTGGCGTATTTATTTAGTTGATAAATTAGTTGATAATTAATCATGATCAAAACATCTCCATTATATATCTAAAGATATAGTTACTAATCGATGTTCTTAAATATCTAAAAGTTCTGACATTAAGAAATTAAAAATGAGCAAAAAAGGTTGATTTTAATTATTTTTCATCCTTATTTGTAGTAAATATTGCGAAATTAATGTCGTAGTAATTATGATAGTAGAATAGATGCGACATCAGAATATCTTTCAATCTAAGAAGATTAATAGTCTTTTATGCAACCATTAGAATAAAGGACGGCTCCTTAATAACCATTATGAAAACATCGAGATAATAATTATTAATCTCGTCACTGGAAAATGTATTGGGTAGTTTCGTTTTTAAGAGACTAGCATTAATTATTTTTTTTTTTTTTTTTTTTTTTTTTTTTTTTTTCATATATATATCATTTTCAATATATAGAGATTTTTTTATCTGTTTTCTATCACACAAGTTAACAAGCCGAATCAGTAATTTATGAGATTTATCATTTGATTTCGTACAAATTATATTAGAAACTATAGAAACTACATATATTCGTTTAAACGAACGTTGAAACGCATCCATCCTCTCATGCAAGGGGGTGGGAACATTTCGATACATCGCAATAAATCGCAAATCGCGCAAACCTGTAAACCTATGTCATGTCGATATAAAAGAGCTTGCAAAATATCAATGGTAAAACCATTGATTAATATTATTAGGAGTTCAAATAAAAAATTACTAAACGTAAAGTGTGTAAACGACTCTCGCTAATTTATTCTCGCGCGTAGATGCGCGCTACCAACGAACGATATCTAGATTCGTTGAGCGCGTAAAGCGATTATTACAGCAGGAGCATCCACATTTGTAATAATCGCAAACTTACGACCGCGAAAATTATCAGCTGAATAAGTCTGACGAACGTAACATCGCACATTGGTGAAAAAAGATAGCACAATAATCGCTATGAATATCGCTTTCAATGCAATATTTTTATTTTTATAAATGTGATAGTTCATCTGATAAATATATTAATCATATGAGATTATAGCAACGAAATGTAGCATTGGCATCATTAAGTGCTAATATACGCATAATCAGTGATTTAATAATTTTTATAAATGTTGCATAACAAGACTGATAACTTACAAGAAATTGTAGCAATAGTATCAAAATAAAGATGTTTTTTTTGATAGATACGCGAAATGTCATATCTTAATTTATTGATTGCTTTAAAAATTATAGTTTATTAATAACAAAGTAAATAAAAAATTAATGCAATTCTGACAATGAGTCTAGTTATGCAAGCAATCTTATTATCACAGATTTTGAAAGAATTAAAATTGGAATGGCGGATGCTGTGTGACGTCGCATTCGTTATTCGAGAAACGCTGACAGGTGGGTACAGGCGGTATCTCGCAAACACATTTAATACACCCAGAGCTATAATCTGTAGCTTGATTCAGTTCATCACCGACATGCATGTTCAAGTTGCCGAAATAACAAACGTCCTCATCTGAAAGAAATAAAATTTCAGTTATATAATTATATAATTGTACTTTATGTGATAAAATATCTTGCAAGAGAGTACAATTCTTGTCAAGTTACGTATTATAGTATAATCATTATAGAGTGTAAAGTTTCAGTCGATTAATTTCAAAGCGACAGAATTAATGGCGTGTCAACTAATACGTCTACAACATAATTTCTTACGTTTTGTAAACTCATAACGATGATTAAATCAATGATCATTTTATAGAACGGCGACGGAAATTGATTGGGGCATTGCTTCTCGCTGCCCGTTTCTGCGTGCAGCGTTTCTCGCAATTAACTCTCATTTCATGCCATTTAAAGCACAGTCGTAATTAGCATCGCTTCAATGTTCAAATGCATATCAAATCATTTATATTTTATACAACGTTCACTTGTCGTTGCAAATTAAAGCTGTGCCAGTTCAATAAATGAATTAACACGTACGAGATAATAAATCTTTACACTCTCTGAGTTGATACATGACTAATGAAATTAATGAGAAAATATTGAACGATTTGGATATTTATATATCCATTCTATATCTCACTTGTAATAATGAATAATGAATAGAGACGTACCGTTAGAAGTTTTGTCAGCAGACTTCGAACCATCTTCCTTATGGACGACAGTGTCGTTATTGTTTTCTAAAAAATAAAAGATAAACTCGGACAAAGTCATGTTATGTGCTTAGAACGCAAAATCGCGTATCATGAACTTACGACATCTCGAAAACACGCTGCAACTGGTCTGTGGTGCTTGACTGGAATAATAAACAGGAGCGCACTTATTAAAAATGTCGCTCGCATCACGGAAATCGGGACTGCAATATGAACGTTTAGGTTTCATGCAGAAAGGTTCGACATTTTCTCCTAAAAATTTGTTGATCCAGAATATATTTAGATTTTACATCAATTTGAATTAGGAATATGTTTTAAGATTAATATTTATATTATTGCGATATAAATCTACACGAATTTAACTATGATAAATATACACTTTTGTAAATATTTAATTGTTAAATATTAATAAGAGTATTATATTTATACAATATTTATTATATTTTATATATAATATATATAAATATAATATACTAATATTTTATAATAATTAATAAATATTTAATTTTTCATTCAATAAAGTATATGGCATCCTTAAGTTACTACACTATAATATATTACATCAATTTGATCGAAATTAACAATCCATTTATATTTGTTATAAAAATTTTACCCGTTGCATATGAAGCTACGAATTAATTTATATCGACAATAAAATAAAAACTCATTATATATATAGTCATTCCTATATATTATAATATATCAATAAACATAATCATATGCTTATACTGCAAACGTACTTTATATACAAAATAATCAAAATAGTTAATATTGCAAAATTTAAAGTAATTGAAAATAGTATACTTATTTGAAACAATCCTTACCTTGATATCCTTCTTGGCACACACAGTTTAAATCCGGGTCACTTTCTACCTTAAAGTATTCTCCATCTTGATATATCTTTCCGTTTACATTGCAGGTAGGTCTTTCTCCAAGATTTTCAGCTGTGACATAAATATTTTTATTTAATTAAATATTACGTATAGAGTATACTTTACGATAGAAGTGTACTCGCGACAAATGCATTAATCTAATATGTATGCGTGTACTACTTGTAAACTAAAATTTACTGAAACAATTTTATTTTATAACTATTTGAATAATACAGTTCAAATATATGTATATTGACATTATATTTGTAATAATTTAATGAGGAAATTACTATATTTTTAATGTCAGAAATGTCATTTTCAAAAAGAAAGCATTTGCCACTTTAAGATACCCTACCCGAGAAAAAATGAACATATTATGATTATATACGATTATATATAATTAAATCCGAAATTTGGACGCAATCTGATCATATGTAATATAATTTGTCCATATATAATTAAATCAGAATTTTGACGCGATGTGATTTGATCATATATAATAATATCTGAAATTTGGCGTGATATGCTCTTATTTTTATATAATCATATTTGACTAGATCTGTTTTCATATATAATTAGATTTAACCAAATATGATTATGTAAAGATGTGATCATATAAGATCATATCGCGCCATTTTTCGAATATTATTATATGTGATTATATAAAATTACATATGTTCTCAGATTTTTTTATATCTAATTATATGTGTTTATATTTGACCATATTATGACCATTTTTTCTTGGGTAAACAAAAACATATATACATTGCGAATCTATATTAATTATTATTTCAATCACTAAAGAGAACAATTAAAAAAGAATAATTGGTATGAAATTTAATTCATCCATCTTTAATATATTAATATTATAATATGTATGTACCATATATACCTTTCGAGTAATAATCACATGTAAGTGTAATTACATATAAGTAACAACAATTATCGCAAATATATATAAAAAATTTATAACTTTTGAAAAAACTATACTTACGACAGATTTCTTCGGGACAACAAAGTGATGGAGAATGTTTTCTGTAGCAACCAGGTTTTACACGTCCAAAGAAACAATCGACTTCGGCGCAATTAAATGCGGCACTGTCAGAAAAAGTAGCTTGGTTTAAATAAGTGAAAACTTGGTGATTTAAATGCTCTAACCATAAGTGAAATAATTAAGACAAATGTTAAGTCGTACTTACATTCCATCATATCCGCTTCTGCAAGTGCAAGAGACATCGCAAGGATTCGCATCCTCCTCTTTGAGAGGCTGTCCGATCTCATACTCTTTACCGTTGACGTAACACTTGGTCTTGGATCTCTCTTTCAGATGATCACAGTTATATTTTGTCGCGCAACAATTATCCTCTTTTTTATATACAGGTGTACAACCGAGCGCCTCGTAATACGCCAGTGGACCCGGACATTTTGTTTTATCGCACTCCTCTTTTTGAAAAGAAAGGACCAAAAGACTTTGATAAAAAAATCATAGTTTTAGATGAAATCAAATGATTATTAACTTGCGTGCTTAAAGGTACAGCGTGAAATTTCATATAGCGAGAAGTTAATTTTAATTGCGGCAGAATTATACAATAGATAGAATTATTCATAAAATCAAAATTCAACCATTTATCAAATTAGATTGACATTTTCGAAAAAACGCCGGAAACATCTTGTTTTCAAATCTCGCAAGAATTGATAAAATAAATTCTTAATTAACAGATTACGTAATGAAGTGGTTATTACATTAGATATATTTTAATGTAAGTTATTTTTATTGTGGTACATAAAAATGTTTTGATAATGTGATAAAATGTTTTACAAATGCAACGTATATCTGTAAAACATTTAATAAACATCGAATTAAAACATTTAATAATTTTGGCATTTGCATGTTTTTTTATGCAAGAATTCACCATTTACTTTACTATTCATATTATATCGTTCTAATTCGATTTTATTATAAATTCGTTATTCTTAACTCACGCTGTATCCTAAAATCACATCAAAATACCGAATTGAAAAAAACTTATTTTTTAATTATTGCTTCACAATTACGGTGAAATATTCAAAAAACACTCCCTCAATAACCGATCGCTCGAGCATCTTCTTCTCTGTTATTTGCGACTCACCTTGGCCGATTACGACCGTGGCGAAGAACGCCAGATAGGCACATGTCTGAATAAGAGAAGGACAGCCACGACGTGTCATGATCGAGCAGCGTGAAAACTTTGACGATATATGTCCGCGCTGCGTTATTTATACTTCGAGTGACTAGTCGATTTGGGAGGGATTGAAAGTGGCCCCGAGAGAGAGATAATATATATACAAGATTGACAGAGATATATATGATGTAATGTGGAAGGAGAAGAAATAATACGCGTACGCGTATCGGATTGTATGTGTATCGGAGCGAGATGAAACACACGTATGAGTGTCGGAAAATGTCTAAGAGCAGAGGGAGACACGAATATATAGACGGACTAGAGAGGAATGAAAATGAATGCGAAAGAGAATCTGTAGAGAGAAATAGAGAGAGAAAGAGAGAGAGAGAGAGAGAGAGAGAGAGAGAGAGAGAGAGAGAGAGAGAGCGCTGAAGGAAAATTTGATGAGCAACAAGAAGGAAGGAAATGTTTTAAACATAAAGGATAGAATACTATAAATAGACAAAGGGGAAAAGTGGAGGATAATTTGCTTTATCAGTCGTCATTGTATATCCATTCAAATTACGTAACTACCATGATGATCAAACAAATTATCTCTCTTACCTTGAATTTTGCTTTGTGTGAATTTCTATTACAATACTTCGTATTTTATTAAATTTATTACAATATTTTGTATTTTAAATTATATGAAAGTTGTCAACATTTGTCAATACAACAATAGAGGTTTATCATCATCAATAGAGGTTACTGCAGTAAAATATTTTTAGCGATTAGAATATAATACAGAAATTGTAGAATTTTAACGTGGCTCGTACAATGTTATAGTTTCTTTTCAAAAAGATTTTTTGTCACTTATGACATTAATCATTTGGATATAAATAATTAATAATGTTTTCATTTTCCTTTTTTTTTGAAATATTAATTTTTATTACAATTTTAATCGTTTTTACAGATACTAAATAGATTTTACAAGATTTTGAATAGTGTTACAAAAATAGTTCTATTTATGTCAATTAAGAAAATTGATAATGCTTCCTGACGTCATATTGGTTATCCGATAAACGATGGGAAATTCCTAAAGGTGATATTTTAAGAATGCACTTAACACAAACGGAGCTATATAATCTCATTCATTCGTCATCATCTTTAAATTATCGACTAATCATACGCTCTTCTTTAAAAAAAAATAGTGTTACAAAAATAGTTCTATTTATGTCAACTAAGAAAATTGATAATGCTTCCTGACGTCATATTGGTTATCCGATAAACGATGGGAAATTCCTAAAGGTGATATTTTAAGAATGCACTTAACACAAACGGAACTATATATAATCTCATTCATTCGTCATCATCTTTAAATTATCGAATAAACATACGCTCTTCTTTAAAAAAAATAAATATTAATAAATAAAAAGAAAAACATCAGTCTGATAAATTTTCACATTTTTTCGATTATTGAATGTTAAAAACATTAATAATACATCAATTGATTTATCTTCAAATCTCGCAATGTCTATATTTTCTATTTGCTAAATTTAGAACGATAACAAAATTAATTATGTTTTTAAATTATATGTCTCATATTTTATGGGATTATAATATATTATTGATGTGCTACAGAAATTGATTTAGCGTGTTGTTCGTTATCCACGTGCAATATTTGTCGCAATTACCTCCTATTTACCGCGATTCATAGCGCAGTCGTAATTAGTCGCTTGAGCGTTCAAACGCATGTGAATGCCTCATTTATATCTCACACTATATTCGTAATTGCTGAATTGATTCGCATACATCGTGTATATCTCTATTTTATATATTCATAAAATTAAAAAAAAAAAAAAAGAGATAAAACTGGATCTTTTAAGTACAAATTTGTCTCTCAAGTTATGCTAAAATACACGGATCTAAATTTTATTTTTCACACATGATGTATGAAAAAGATTTCAATTTCAAAAATTTATTAGCGTAATTTAAGAATCTAATCTAATCGTATGCTTAATGAATGATTCAATAATTGGAAACTAGTAAAGATTAATTGACAACGTATTGCTTTATGGAAGAATTGTTGTTGAATACGAGGCAACGAATTAAATCCTATCAACGTCCAGCATACGTTGCAGATATTTTCTAACGGATTGTGATAATCTTCTTTTTAGCTTGATATACAATTATCGCGCGGATATATATTACGTGCATATTGCAAAATAAATTTATGCATTTAAGTAGGTATATAAAACCACTCGAATCCTTATAGGATTCGAATAGGTTTGAATGATGATATCATTAGTGTATCTTGAAAAATTCGATAAGTGTTATAATGTGAATAACACAACGATGATTATAACGTTCGAAATTGGTCTCGGAAACTGATAATATCTTGTATTTATGTGATAATAAATAATTTGAGATGGTTGATTGTTATAACTGGAGCACAGTATTGTATTGTACGAATAATATTATCTCTTGTTTCCGCTTCGCATATTTCGATTGGCAGATGCAATTCAAATATAATGCATTGTACAAGAAATGCTCGTCATCTTCACACATATCCATTTATATAACAAATAGAACTCTCTTTCGGTTTATCAGGTAAAAACAGGTAATTTTTTTATTTTATTTAAATTTATATTATGTGATGTGTGTATATGCATCAATATTAAGTTTATCTAATAAAACTAAGCAATAGTACGTTTTATTGAATAAATATTTAAATCGAATTTTAATAAAAAAAAAATTTATTTATTACTCTACTTTTTATACGCAATCTTAATATAGATAATTTTTACATAATAATTGCCTCAATCATGGTGAATAATTTGTGACATTTGATTGAGATTGTGTTTATGACAAACTTCTTGTTCGGATATATAATAATATTTTAATGGATCTCTCGAACTCTAGGTTCTTTTAAAGGTTCATCAAAACAATCGACACGTGCGTGTACCCGGCACTATTCAACAAGGTTATATATGATTCAAATAATAAAGACCTAATAATTTCGTTCTTATATATTGTCTGTAATTATCTAATTGGCACGATAAATTCATATTTTTATTTAATTTTAAATAATATTTGATAAAATAGATTTAAAATCAATTTTTTTTTTGAACGATTATTTATAGACAAGAAATCTTTGAAACCCCTATGAAGTAAATAAATTTTCCGGTAAACGACGTGTACGTAAAATTATTTGATAAATAAAACATATTAAATATTAAACAGCAAGAAATGATAATAAATCACGCGAAACGATATTTTATGCTAATAGATAGAAATTCCATGCAAAAGATGTGAGTTATACCCATACATCTGACACGTGCTATTATGACAGAATAATCCCGACTGTCGACGTATACGAGAAAATGTGATGCAATTTGAATAATATGACATCGTATATGAATCTTTCAGTATATCGCATATCATAATATCGGAAGAAAATGTACTGTACACTGATGGCTGTATTAAATATGTATTCACAATTGCTGCGATATTTACAAAAACATATATTGAAGGCCCTTGGAGTAAAATGTGAAACGATATGTGAAATTAGCAGTGCGTATTTATTCGATGATTACTTAAAATTGTACGATAAACAGAATATCAAATAAAAATAATTTCTGCTGCGTCTTATATATATGGTATGTTCCATTGAACGAAGATTTGAATGAATATTACGTATTACATGTATATGTTAAATTTTAATCGGATTTATATGTTAAAATAATTTACTTATATTTTAAAATTGTACTTATACTCTGCCGTCGTCCATTCGCGTTTGCAAGTACAACTGATGTCGCAAGAGTTTGCGTCTTTAGCCTCAAGATTTTCACCGATCTCTTATTCATTGCCGTTGACGTAACACTTGTTCATAGATCTCGCTTTTCAGATGGTCACAAGTTGTAACTTGTCGCGTAACCGTCGCCTTAGTTTTCGTACATAAACTTATCAACTTGCAGCCTTATAATACATCGATAGATTCGCATTCTTCTTCAGAAGAAAGAAAGAATTATAGAATCATAGATTGCAATGATTTCAAGTCTGTCGTTTTAATAAGACGTTAATTTTTTAGATTATCTTTAGAGTAGTTTAAAAATTTCAAGTTATTTTTTCGCAAGAAAAAATGTAATTTTTTTAACAACTTATTTTAGTCAATCATGATAACGACAATGAAAGCCACGTAGGCGTATACCTGAATAAGAGAAAAACATGACGCGACATGATTGAGCACCATACAAAAGTTTTATCGACTTTAGTGTCCACACTGCATTATTTATACCTCTATTCGATCGCGGCCGTCGGTTAGGTTCGCAGAAAGATCGGAAATGATTCTGAAAGAAATAATCAACGCATCAATAGGAAAAAAAGTGATATGTACAAACGTGGGTAAAAAGATAAAAAGAGTATGCAAAAGAACTGAATGAAGCATGAATAAAAGAAGGAATGAAAAAAAGATCAATATAAAATAATCGTTATAAAACAACATTGATAATTACGAATATACGAACAAGAAGAAAACATGGTAATTATTTATTATACATTAATATATATATGGAGATTTCTAATTATAATCTTAACACAATATATATTGCAGAAGGTACTGATTAACATTTGTTTATGTCTTAATCAGAGATCCCTCTCCCTCTCTCTCTCTCTCTCTCTCTCTCTCTCTCTCTCTCTCTCTCTTTCTTACATTATTTTTTTATATTTTTTTAAATATTTATGTAAAAATTATGTCAAAAATACAATATGTAAACAGAAAAGAGACTGTACGTACATTACAATTTTTCACGTGAAGCACAGTTTAGTCCAAATCAGCCAATGCTTTTGCTATAAAACACTTTTAATTCCTTATTCCTAATGAATTTAAACAAAGTTTGTATATCCAATTATGCAAATTACATAATTAAGTAGATCTGTACCTAAAACTTTTATTAGATAATACGTATACTTTGGATGAATTGTGGATTATCTGGATGAAATATATCGTAATATCCGCGATACATTACCATTCTGCAAGCGAGCACCGACTAAGCCAAATATTAATACTGTAAACATGATCTCTCTCCCATATGCTAAGATTATAATTAATCATAAAGTAATGTGCGAAATCGAGTAAACGTGTCAAATGGATTAACGATAAAATAATTTTATAATAAAATAATACACTTTTTATATTTTTCAAATATCATACAAATACCTTTCAATTAGTATCAAAAAGTATCTTTCAAATCGCAACTATATCGTTTAAATAATTATCCGAGTACAGATTCACAAAGGCGAATGGAATTTTTTCTGTACAGTTTTTTTTGAATAATATCTTTTTTATTGTACATAACAGTAATTAATTATATATTAATAATTAATAAGCAATTTTTATATATTCCTAAAGATGTATTCATTAATTTTTTTTATTATTGAAAGTTTTTGTAAGTATTTTAAAAAGATCTTGAGAGAGAGAGAGAGAGAGAGAAAGACACGCATAAGACAAAAATAATTAGGATATTGTAGAATTTATGTGTCGATTAAAAAAATGGACGATGCTTTGTAACATCGCATTCGTCATCTGGCAAATGTTGACAAGTTGGTACAGGCGGCACTTCGCAAATACATTTAACACAAACGGAAATATAATCCGTATCTCTATTTAGTTCGTCGCCAATATGCATCTTCATGTTACCAAACAGACATACGTTGTCATCTAAAAGAAAGAACTCTCGATATATTATCATATTTTTTAAATTGAATCTATCACAGAAAGATATTCAATTTTATATATGTGTTGTATATCTAATGTCAGAGATTCTAATAGCACATTAATTAAACTACTAACAAAATTTTTCTGCATTCACTAAATTGAAAGTATGACAGTTATATTTAAAAATTAGTTGTCTCATTTAGGATAGGATCATAACACGCTATGGAAATTGATTTAGCGTGTTGTTCGTTACCCGCATGCAATGTTTGTCGCAATTACCTTCTATTTGCCGTGATTCATAGCATAGATGTAATCAGTATCGCTTGAATGTTCAAACGCGTATCAATATACCCCATATTTATTTCACACTATATTTGTAATTGCTGAATTGATGTCATAAAATAAAAGTATCGCTATTGTAAATAAAGTAAGTAAAATAAATAAAATGAAAAAAAAAGAAAAGATGAAATCAAATCTTTAGTGCGAAACAAAAAGGTATGTCTCTTCAGTCCTGCCAAGATACACAAATGTAAACTTTATATAAAATAAATTTCAATATAAAAAATTATTTCCTTGAAAATTGACTTGAAAACAGACACTTGATAAATGATTAAATACTCTCCAGAAACGAAATATTCAAAATTAATAAAAAAGTAAATGTACGTGTTCCGAAAGATGATTATGAAAAAATGACAAGGACACGAATAGCGATAAAATGTTTGTAACGTTTAAAATCGTTCTCAGAAACTACAGCATTTTGTGTTGAAATAGCAGCTAGGCAATTAAAGTCGAGTAAATTGAATGCAAAAAAAACATCATTTCAAAGATTAAGCCATATTTTGCAACAAATTGCAAGAATAATTTTGTTGTCAAACCAATAATGTATATAGTACATATTTCACGGATACATTTACGTCATAGAGTTTGACATTGACAATTAATAACATAAGTATGAAACGTACCATCTAAATCACCAGGTTTCAAATTGTTGTGATTATGAATTACTATGTCATTAGCATTCTCTGAAAAATACAACAAAATAATTCAGATATAAGTAATACGGTGATAAATTACGCATAACACTTAAAAACGTTTCTCGGAAACTTACGACATTTTGTGCTCAAATGACAATCGATTTGAGGCAATTGATTGTTATAAAATACTGGAGCGCAGTTTTGATAAATGTCACTTGCATCACGGAATTCAGGATTGCAATATGGACGTTTGGGTTTGACACAGAAAGGCTCAATATTTTTACCTGAAAATATTAAATCCCCAATTAAAATCGATATAGATGTAGTTTAAGAGGATTTTGATTGAAAATTTTGATTATCTGTGAATTAAAAATATATAATAAGTTATTAAGTAAATTTATTAAAAAATGATTAAAATATACATTTTTACCTTCGTATCCCGGTTGACAAATACAATTCAATTCTGGTTCATTCTTCACTTCGAAATACTCGCCATCTTTATATATTTCTCCATCTACAACGCAAGTTGCTCTGTCTTCCAGTTTCTCAGCTGAAACATATAAAGAATTTTATTTATATATTCATATTATACGAATATATATGCTATTAATTACTATTTAATTAATTGTACTAAGAAATATAATGTTTGATTTGCTAAATCATTATTTGTGCATTGAGTTTTAATAATAATAATAATAAAAATATATGTATATGTATATTATAATAAGCTTTCTAATATGCAATTTTTTTATACAGCTAATTTCGATGTGCAATAATCTATTTATAAATTTTGTGTATATATATATATATATATATGTATATGAATATACATATATAAATAATTTAGACATTAGATAAAGATAATGCACTTACGACAAATTTCCTTTCCATCGTCACAACATTTTGACAGGTCTCCCCGTTTATAACAACCAGGTTGTGTTAGGCCGTAAACACAATTAACGTTAGCACATACAAACGCAGCACTACTCAAAAAGATTATATAATTTGAATAAACAGAATCATTACAATTAATTTTTATATTATATACTATATAATCTGGCTTTATTGATACAATCAAAATTTGGTATGTTTGTTTAAATAAATTTGATTGAAAGGCACAACAATTTATAAATGAAAGTGTGAAGTAAATAAAATATAATATAAAATCTAGAGTAAATAAATTTTCCAATGAATTTTCCAATGAATGACATGAAGTTATTTGATAAGCGCAAAATCCGTCAATTAAACGGTTATAAAAAAACGCGATTTTACTAATATTAACAAATTCCATGCAAGATGCCAATTATGTCCACATATCTGACACGTGTTGCTACGATGGAATAATTCTGAACTATTGAGATGAGAGAATGTAATTTGAATAATGTGACACGAATTTTTCATAATATCAAAAGAAAATGCACCAAACGACTGATATTCGTATTACATACTCATGATTGTCAAATTGAATTGTTGCAGAAAGAAAAAAAACACTTTTAAAAATAAAATAACTGGGACTGACAGCGCGTTATTCATATTTTTTAAATGTATTCATTGCACTATAAAAAATAGAATATTTTCTACATACACATACATATGTATTGGAATAATTTATAATAATAACTATAATACTAAATAATTATTTTAAATATTGAAAAATATGAAAAGTGTTATTCTCACTTTTTTTTGCTATTTGATGACCGAATTATTTTTTCGTTGATTTTCGCTGCTAAACAGAATGCATGCTAAATAAGAATAACTTACAATTAGATAGTCGTATATATACATGTTCCGTTCATCGTAAAAATTATTTTTGGGTGTGTACTTTAAAATGATTTATCTATGTTAAAATTGTACTTACACTCCATCCTCATTCCATCCACGTCTGCAAGTGCAAGCGATGTCACATGGATTCGCATCTTCATCTTTAAGATCTTCACCAATCTCGTACTCTTTACCATTAACATAGCACTTGTTCGTAGATCTCTTCTTTAGATGATCACAATTATATTTCTTTGCGCAACAGTCACCTTCATTTTCGTACACAGGTTTGCAGCCGAGAGACTCGTAATATCGTAACGGTCCCGGGCATTTCGTTTTATCGCATTTCTCTTTACAAAAAAGAGTCGAAAAGGTTTGATAAAAAATAATGCTATAGATTATAGATAGATGATCTACAATTATTATTATATAAATGATTGATTTTAGCTCTACCAATTTTGTAGCAGGAATTTTAAATCCATCCATGTAATGACAGATTAATTTCAGATGAGATGATTATTCCGAAAATAGTAAAAATGAAATTAAAAGTGACAGGAAGTAAAGCATCGCTTTTTCCTTAAATCTCACCCTGGTCAGCCGTGACGACGGCGATGACGAATGCCACGTAGACATATATTTGAACAAGAAAAACATAGCGCGACATGATCGGGCACGGCGCAAGAACTTTATTGCTCTTTGCCATCCGTGTTGCAGTATTTATTACTTCTGTTCTTTCGCGGTTGCTATTTGGAGAGGGATCGAAATGCGAGAGGAATGATCAACCCACGAATGGGAGAAGAAGAGCGTGGAAAAGCGTGAAAATATGTGTATGTGCGAGAACGAAAAAAAAAAAATATGAACGAACAGAATGAGATAATATGGGAAGAATAAGAGAAATAGATAAAATCTGTTTGTCAGAGACATATAGAAATGAATATACAGAGAAAGAGGAAACATTTTCACATGAAAAAAATAATGAAACAATTAGATAACAAAAAAAAAAAAAAAAAAATACAAGTTCGATGTAAAGTAAAGATCCGAATATACATATGGGAAAGTTTAATATATACAATGCTTTTACTAATGCGTTCACATTCACGCAGAGATTTTACGACGTGAAAAATTTACGAATACTTTCCATTTTTTTCACAAAATATAACAGTTTAAACATATTATTAAAATATTACTTATTTATTATATTATTTATTTAAATGATAATATATGTTTCTTAAATATTAGAGAAAAATTTAATCGTTAAGTGTAAATGTCCCGTAAGACATTAATGCTTCCGGTTATACAATCTTATATTAAATATTTGAAAGTCAGAGAAATGAGTAATGATTAATCAGACATATGATCCGAAAAAATAAATAATTTATCCGTCACTTTAAAGTCCTTCGAGCAAAGTTTGAATCATCCGGTTACATAAGTTACATAATTAAGAAGGTTGAAATTAACGCTCTCCGTGGGGGAACGTATGTACACTTTAGATGAATTATGGAATTATCTGAATCGAATACCGCGATATATCCGAAACAAGTATTATCATTTTGCAAACAGACACCGACTGCAAAACAAATATTAATACCGCGAACGTGATCTTCCATGCACCAAAATGATAATTAATCGCACGAAGTAAACGTGCGAAATCGAGTGAACGTGTCAAATAAACTTAAGGTAAAACAATGTTGTAATAAGATATTATTATCAATATATAATATAATATATATATTGTGTGTGTGTGTGTGTGTGTATGTGTGTGTGTTAGATATAATATTGCAAATATCGTTTCAGTAAAGTGTTTATCGAACTGCAACTACAAATCACAATGATGGGCAGGTAATGCTTTTTCGGACGATCGCAAAGATTAGAAATGAATTTTTCATTCCGACACTCGAAACGCAATGTCATTAACCGTTATCCCGTAAATCATGAAAGTAGTAGTAGTAGTAGGCCACAGAACTGACTCATAACTGCGAATTTATTATATACGTTGTCCGCCAGTACGTTACATGTTCCCGGACCGAATGTTCGCCATTACACTCGGTTATAGCGACTCGACCGATGTAAGCCGAATAAGTTCACCCACTCGGGAAACTGATTTATCGCATTCGAGGGATTGGATCGTTAGTCTTATCCCCGTAAAACTAATGACTCAATCTCGGTCGTCTCTCTGCCGACTACCAGATTTATCGACCTGCGGATCGCGTACGATCCAGCTGAATATTTCTGTGCTAGAGCTCGGTTCAGGCGAATGTAAATTCGCGCCGAAAACGCGAGATTTCTCGAATCAGCGAGAATCTTATCGCGAACGCACAGCACTCTCGCTCGTTGATCCGCAAGAAAATGGGCCGCATAAATATCGGATTAATAACGACGTGTTCTCTCTCTCTCTCTCTCTCTCTCTCTCGTCTTTACAAGAATGATTGACAATTTCGGGCTTTATCCAGACTTATTATTTCGAAATTAATTAAAACAATAATAAAATATTATGAATAAAACCTGTAAACATAACGTTGTTCCTTATCCAAGTCGTAAATATTTATATAATTTTATATATATATATATATATATATATATAAAATGTAAATTTCTTTTACCTTAGCTTTATTAGAATTAAGAGTCTTTAATTACAGCCACTAATCAATGATGATTGAATTAATATAGAATCTATTTATGCTTCTGTGTATGATGACTCTGTTCATAATTCAAGAAGAAATAATGAGCGTGTTACCCTAAGATAAGGAAGCCCTTGAACTATAATTATAAGATCAATTACGTCATTATCGCTGCCTCTACTGCGAGCATGTCGAGATAAGATTTTTTTACTGTTTTACTGTATATAAACCGCTAAAACGCAATAACTAATAAGTAAGCTTTGAACAAAATTTATCATTGTCTGATGCATTCGCTTGATTATTTATTTTGTATTGTGCGACTGAAAAAGTAAAAACAAAGCGCGTAATGTTCTCCATTACCTTAATATTCTTTACAAACGTGACACAGCCAAAATTCAATTTTTATTCACGCAAGACGACTTTTGCTGGAATTTGCACTTTGTTTTAATAATTCGATACATCTTCTTTTTGACGTAGAAATATTTACTAATCAAAGAACAATTTTGTTTGTAACTAATATTTTTCATAACTAATAACGCAATATTTTAGAAGACAGACAAAATTATTAGGATATATATATAAATTAAATCCTGCGAAAGATATTTAAAAATCTCATTATATTTCATCTCATTCAAGCATTATTTCATAATTAAAATTTAATTATTTCATAATTAAAAAAGAAACGTACCCCGTAATTCGAAAGAAAAATATATAATAAATAACTAGAAAAGGAAATGGATAATATATATAAAAGATCTATTATAATAAATCTAAATGTTATATGAATAATATTAATATCTTGAACAAATGTCAAATATCAGTATGAGGAACATGTTTATAAAAGAGAAGCTTATAAAGGATAACAAATCAAATATAGACGAGATAAAAGGATACAGATAGTCGATGTGACGAGAGAAAAAGTTGTAGAGTAATATTAGATTCAACATCGATATATAGAAGGTAAAATAGATACACTGGCAAAAGCGTGCTCTTTCAATAAAAATAAGGTAAAGTGAAAACGGCTAAAGTATGCACGAGGTGATGAAACTTGAAAACGGCTGTCGGCAGCTTGAAGTTCTCGATGCAGAGAATTTCGCGAACGGTGTACGATCTCATTTCCGAGTGAACGCTTTTGAATCATCGTCAAGTATTGCAGTTCCTCTCACAATCGGTTGCAAACGATTTATTGCGCGTATGCAGAAAAAATATCTAAAGAGTAAAGAACACGAGTCCGAGTTTGGAATTATCAGCCGAGCTTTTCGCTTTGAATATTCATGAATAATGTACGCAAAAAATATGTTAAATGCTGCATTTAAAAAATTTAGTTATATGACGTAAAAAGTGTACCGTATAATTATAAACACGTTGAGTGCTACTGCGTGTTTCGCCTTAATTAGAGTTCATCGCGGATAAAAATTATGATAAATAAATAAAGAGACTGTTGCACATGGGTATTTATAAACATATTAAAGTTAGAAAATACATATATATTCTTCGTGTTTACATATCAAAATTCTCAGCTTCAAATGTGTTCACCGTTGATGCAGAAGGAATTTAATTGAGATAAACCGTGAATAAAAGAAATAAATTTAATTAAATTTTCAAATTATACGGTTTGCCGAAACGCATACGCATAAGCGTATGAAACACAGCCAATGTCACGTCTCGGTAAAAATTAACCATTTAGAATCACGAACCTTTCGCTTATAAATATAAAAGCCCATAGGCTTTTTATATTTATTGATATTGCGTGTATTGTTTTTGCACTTAAATATATATATCTTAAATACAAACCAGAAATCTTTGTGGAATTATAATAAATGCATGATGAGAAAAATTTTGCGAAAATTTAAAGCCTCGTTCTTCGTTACCACGTGCTCTTGAAAATGTCATGGCATATTTTAGAATATTGTATAATGTAACCGGTTGAGAGGAACACGACGGCCAAAACGGCGACAACTAACATAAATTTGGTCAACTTAACGTTGCAACACTTTACGGTAACTCTCTTAGTACCTTCTCCCCCCCCCCCCCTCCCCCGTCCTCTTTTCCTAGTCGTTCTTCCCTCCAGCACCTCGACGAGACTGCACTACTTCCTAGAAACTTGCGGAAATTCCACGGTAAGCGCTGCACAAATTCTCGGGGGCGATATCGCGCCGTAAGAAAGTTCAAGTCGACGTTATCATTACTCGCACACTGGCACAATCGCGGACGTGAGAAAGTTGGCAGTAAGGAGGAACAATCCTTCAGCCGCCATTCGAGCTTCGTCCTCACTCTGACTACTGACGTACCCTTATTAACGAATACGCTCGTTTTATTTCCCATCTGCTTTTATGTTGAACAATTACTATTCGTATGTAGTACAATTGAAAGTGTACAATTCAAATAATAATTGTACGTTGCTTTCATAAGCGAATTAGAATAAACGATAAATAATATTGTGTATAAATGCTTTATATAATGAAGAAAATACAATCAATTGATGATGGATAAAAAAATTGTAAAATGGATTAAAGGTTGATATTTCAAATAACGCAAATTAATAAAATTTTCACTCCATCTTTCATCGCATTCAGCTTTTAAGATCTCGAAAGATATTTACTTGCGTCAATCATATTAATTATATTTTGATTTATTATATAAATCGAACTTCGCAACATGAAGAATACTACATACGTGTAATATAAATTTAATTCGCATAACCGAGAATTTACGAGCTTTTATGCGGTGTAAGAATATGCAGATTTTCCGAGCTACTGTGTTTGCGTCTGACAACTAAATGGAAAATCGCATGTATGTTGAAGACACTCTCTAAAAGTTAGCTTGGAGCCGACGTAACTACAAGCTTAAGCCTTTGTCTGGGCCAGCAGCCGTCAAGTTAGAGCGAGAAGAAAAACGCGGCTTATCCGTGAAAGCAAACGCGAAAACTAAAAAGCCTCGCAAAGCCACGAGGGCACGAAGTAGAACAAATTTGTCTTTGGCGAGACGATCTTTTTTTCCATTTTTTTTTCCGGACACGCGCATGTGTTGGTGTAACGTTGATTCTACGATACATAGTGCGATTACGCTACAAAATGGCGATATATTTTCCAGTTCTCTAGCAATAAGAATCAGCAGGAAAATGTGCATGTGTGCGCTTGTTGGACAAGACAATCAGCTTTAAACGATCACATATCAGAATTATATCAACAAACTCAAATCTGTTCGAGATAGCAAAATTCTTATTCTTTTATTATTCTGTCTTGTCTGCTCATCTCACTAATAAACGAAGAAAAGTATTACGATTGCATTACAGAAAATTCTGCGGCTCAGTTAGTCCATTACCTGATTGTTTTTCTACAGACTGATTTATAGAAATGCAATTTTATCAGAGAAATCATGAAGGGAAATCTATTCTGAAAATATGTTTTTAGTTCTGTTTTTAGTTCGCTATTAGATTAACCTAATATTTTATTACAAGTAGTAGCTACCGTACTTTGCGAAAATATTGTTTATTTCGATATTACTTTAAAAAATTTTTTAACGATAACTCTTCTTCATGATATATCACGTGTCCGTTAAAATAATTCATTTTGCTGTTTGCAACCGTTTTTTCTCGTTTTACGAGCTGTTGCTCTTCAATAGAATCAAACGAAAATTGATTCACATCAATAACGAGGGATTTCTATTTTGCTGGAATCGAGTCTTGAATATATCTATGGATTGATTGATATAAACCTATACGAAGAAGCGAGAGGTATTTAGCGGTGCGTCAATGCTGAAATGTGGAAGACGTCGCGGATCATCTCCCACTTCCATTATCAATATCTCGAGATATTCGTGGGAGTTGTGTGTAAGGAAGTCTGCGGTGGCGGTAAAGGCTTTAGCTGGATTTACGGGACCGCTCTTGGAAGTTCATCCGTTAATGACCAAGCCTTAGGCGGCCTAGGGTTATAACTTCAGTCGCAAATATCCGAGCTAGCGTTTAACTAATGACACGTTGAGACGATATTATCGCAACTTTCGATACCACGAGAACTCTGTCGCGATCTCGCAGCCACTCATGTATCTCGACAAGTTTGACAAAAGGTGAGACGATGATAACAGATGCTGCCTGTTTTCGAAAAGCCGGCAGCAACTCGTCCGAAACAGCGAGTGAAGACAAGAATTTAAAGTTGCTTTTTATTGTCATAAAGACTCTTTCGCTTTTTAATTATGCTTGTATTTCGTTTGTATTATTGAACAAAAATTCTGTAACTTTTTGATATATTATCATGAACTCAAAAAAGACAACGACTCCATTCGCAAAGTGAGTTACAAGACAGCTCGCTTATTATGCTTTCTTCTAGTATATTTTCCGAGATCTTTCTAAGAATTCTCTAAATTATCTGATTTTCCTCGAAGTTATGTAAACTCCTTCGCGCTGCTCTCGTCAGAGACAAAGAGGAAAATCCGGAATCTAACAATAAGTGCATTCCTCGCGTCTCGATAAGGAGTTAATTACGTTATTTGACTTGGCAATTAAAGAACAGATTTTTCCGCCAACTCCGTAGCTATCGCCACCATTTTTTTTTTTTCTTTTTTTGTGGACAAAGTTAGTTTCGCGCGGGCCAAGTTAATTACAAGTTACGAAATTAGAACTTTACCGCCTGTTCCCGGATCCCAGGACGCAAATTAATCCAGCTAGACGAGAATACAAGGGAAAGAATATAAGCGGATTCCGTTAAAAATGTCGTTCTCTTAACATCATGGTCGTTGCATCGGGACGATGGAATTTAAAAATTAAAATTGCAAGCATTTCTCATACGACAAGAGTTTTTTTTTTTTTCTATATGTGTATTCACTCATTTATGCAAAATATATCGTTTTATTCATAGATATAAATAAGATAAAAATTGAATATTCAAGGCATTGAGATTAATTGACAGATCTTTCCAATTGAAATACTTCTGTAATATCTTTTTTTTTGCAAAGAGTTCCCGTCGCACTGTGTGTCAGGGGATTAAAAGAAGAATTATCATATATCCACATATTAGAGTGCAGAATTCTGAAATTAAAACTAACTTTTTCAACAATGTGACGGAGAAAATAATAAAGTTAACTCGACGCTTTTGAAGTCGACTCTTCATTCATACTTACTCGTACTGAACTTACTACACATTTATGACTTCCGCTAAAAGTTCCCGCATAAAGAATGAATAATGCATTTCGTATTTTGCGAACGGCAATACATACTGTACTTGATTTTTCAAACTACACGGTACTTTACTAAGAAAGAAGCGCATCGAAGACGCTGAGGAAGGTGTGCGCTTCGCAAAAAGGGACCAAAGTTACATTAGCAGGAGAAGAGACTCGAACAGACAGTCGTCTCTTGAAAAAACGAGTAGCATATTTGGAAAATAAGGAGAAAACAAAGCGTAATAAAAAAGACAGGTCCAACGGCCCATTACGAAAGTCGTAAAAGAAAAAGGTTAAAGTTAAAGTTCGCCATTGTGCAAAATCGCAATTGCTTTCTGGCTTTCTGCCGTGCGTTACGCGTATCTATACGACGCACACGTACATGCGAGTCACACAAACACAATCGGTAATTTCGCATTTGCGTATCGTGAGTAATATGCGGCGAAAAGTACCCGAGGTAATTTAAATTAGGAAGACATTTCGCTGACTATAACACGGTTGTGCTATGTCGTTTATTTTTCGTAAATTATGCCGAGATCGTACCTCTCTGCGCTTCGAGAGCCATATATATCGCGGGAAAAATACACAGGGTGTCCAAAATGCATAGCGATTAATATCTAGAGAGTTGAAAAATCTCCAATAATTTCGAGTGACTTATTATTGATCAATAATACGACTACGAGAATACATACAAGCAAATTTGATATAATTCTCGACGTAGCAAAATATTTTTATTGTCGAATAACGATAAACGATTAATATCATTGGAATCATCATATGTTAATTTTAAGCAAAAATATTCGCAGCTATTATAATCAATGATTACAATAAATCAATTATTCTCTAATCAAACAATTAGAGTTTAGAATCTTTCGAATCAGTTTGAGGGGGGAAAAAAAAAACATTACATTTTCAAAAAGTAATCACCAATAATCATAAAGTGTTACGCATTTATAAGTTATCTATATGTATGTATATGTGTGTATACGATATTTCAGTCAATTTCACGCAGATCCAAGTGCACATTATTCTTGCCACCCTATATTACAGCCGAGTTGCGAACGAGGGCGTTGTTTACGACCGGTGTGGACGCGTAATTGAGTGCGCTTAATAAATAAACATGCTCGCGCTCGAATACGCATTCACGAGATGCATATGGGGATGAACTGTAAAAAATGAATTCATTTTTCAGAGAATGTTAGTCGACTCAGAAAATATGCGTTGCGGCATTCCATTCAAATTGCGAAAATACGTGTGAAACATTAAAGAGTCATTTCAATCGCTGATGATGCGATTAATAGATTTTTTCTGATCGATGCAAAGAAAGAACAGGATGTCTACTCTCTGAAAGAAATATGAAAAATTTGGAATTCTCAACTATTTCTTTTGTATCTGGAAAAATTAGGAAAGTCTCATGGAATTTTGGGATTCAGGGAATCTTTTCGATCATTTTGCTCTTATATTGTAAACAGTCAACCAAGTGTGTGTCAAAATTGGCGTCTCACTTTGTGGAAACTCATTAATTGTCGAAAGTTCTGGCTTTATTTTTAATAGTTTTAGAGTTTTTGATTAAACACAAATAATTCTGACTATTAAACAAAAAAAAAAAAAAAAAAAAAAAAAAATGGCCCGAAACAAACTGATTGTGAGATGTTGAGTTCGTTGCATCTTGCTTTGTTCGTTTATAATTTTTTTGACATTTCTTATCAGATTTTAGGCGCTTGAAAATTCTATAATAGTTTTACAAAATGTTACATGTGTAAACATTAAACAAATTAGATCGTCCGAAACGCTGGACGTATAAGTATCGAAGTGAGTACTGTTCGTTTGTCGATATATAGTTCTATCGGCTTTAAATGAGATTTCGTGTTCTACTAGCGTCTCGATCTAATTTGTTTAATAAATATCCTCAATTTTTACAACGCCTACCTAGAACTCCTAGAACTATTCAGAAAGTATGAATAACACAAAATCTCATTAACATGAAATCTCATTTAAAGTCGATAGAACATTCGAAATATGATTTTTGACAGCGTCTTATCTTGGTACGTCTCGGGCAATCTAAATTGTTTAATAAATACTCTAATAATTTTTTTATTCATCTAACCCTCTCTGGAAATTAAAAGTGATTACAGACTGACACAAAGTCTCATTAAAGTCGATAAAACTATTGACATAAGACCAATGTCTCGTCTCGATATTTATACGTTTGGCATTTCGGGCGATTTATTTTGTAATTTGCTTAATGAATGTTCTAATAATTTTGATGTATAAAACTCTCTCTCTCTCTCTCTCTCTCTCTCTCTCTCTCTCTCTCTCTCTCTCTCTCTCTCTCTCTCTCTCTCTCTCTCTCTCTCTCTCTCTCTCTAGAAATTAAAAGTAATTGCAGAATAATGAAGAATAATATAACACATCTCATCAATCGATAGAATCATCGAAATATAATCAGCGTTTAATTTGGCAATTTAATTTGTTTAATTAATATTCTAATATTCTAATTTTTACACATTTTGAGCTTTTTGTACAACTATTGTGAAACTCTCAAGCGCTTAAAATCTGAAGTAAGAAATGTTTAAAAAATAGTGGGCAGACAAAGTGAGGCTTGGTGTGCGAACTTGGCGTTTCAATTTGTCCTGAGTAATTTTTTTATTTAATGGCTACAGCTATCTATTTAATTTATAAAAAAAAAACTCTAGAAAATCTCGAAAATATTCTCCTTACTCTTGAAATTTTGAATAAAAATATCTGGAATTTTCAAACAATCAAGGAATTTTTTTATAAGATTTGAATAGACACTGTGAAGAAAAATTAATATTTGTAATAGACACACACATTTGATAAATATCGACATGAAAAACGTGTTTGTGATATTTAAAAAGTATAGTAGAAAATTTTTAATAAAGAGATGCTTCTCCAAGAATATATTTCGGTTCGATTGCGAAAAATCGATGGAGGGAACTTAGGACAAGGAAAGAACTGAATCCGTTGGCATCATTCTCTCAAGAAACGAATCTTGATTAATGGCGCAAGTTTGCGTTACTCTGTCCCGCACCGGCCATGTTCGGAATGCATAATGGGCGGAATATAATTAAAATTGAACCTCGCAGACGAAGCGGAAAGAAAGAGCCATCTTTCTTTTTTCTCTCTTTCTTTCTTTTGCACCCTCTCTTTCTCCCTCTTCCTCCGCAACAGCGTTAGTATAACCACGGAAAAATAACGTCGTTGGCCTCGCAATTAGCGGCGCCGTCTTTGAACAATGACAGCAATTAGGTCGGTTCACGTCGAATACACGCGAGAAGTGCATCGGCCGCGCACACTAATCGTTAGAGAAACCCGAGAAAAATCGTCATGGCGGACTGTAAACGTTGCGCGAGAGAACAACGTCAGTGACGTTAATGGCCAATTCGCTGAATGAAGTCGTTCGTCGTTCAGAGCTTTCTTCAACCATTGACGTCATCGTCAATGGTTGGTGAACCGGATTAATTTTGAAAAAGTTTATCTGGGACGGGAATCACAGATAAACTAAATTCCTCTTTCATATTTTATTAATAAAATAAGAGCGTGATAAAATTCCTTGCGATAAAATTGGATGAAATTACAAACTTTTGTTTGTTATTAATAATACAATATCATTTTATAACATAATAATTTAATAATTATTTATTAAGCAATAATATTTCATATCTCTGTGTTCAAAATATTAATAATAATATTGGCTCAGTTTCTAGTTGCCTGTTTGTTAATAATAATAATTGATTTTTTTATTATGTCTCTAATACTGGCACGTAATATCGCGATATAAATTCTAATTTAATATACTCAATAACTTGGATTATCCTTGAAACTTTAAACGACCTCACTCTTTTCGAAACAATAAAACTCGGTCGCACATTCGGCCGACTAAAAGTTCACACAAAAGTAGAAATTTTTATGGACATACATATATAAAAGGCGCGCTCCTAGCATTCATTCTTGAAATTCTTTTCCGGGTTTTATCGAATAAGTATATTACGTTTAAAACATAAATTTCCCCTAAGTATACTAATGCTGTTGCGAAGAGAAAGAGAAGAGAAAAAGAGAGTGCAAATGACAGAACGAGAAAAAGAGAGAGAGAAAGAAAGAAAGAAAGAAAGAAAGGCGGCTTTCTTCAAGTAAACATTTAAAAATAATATGTTGTTAAAAAAAACGATATAATACAACAGGCGGCGATTTTTTAACACATCTAACCAGATACAACAACAGAAATGGTGATTAATAATAATATTATTTCTGGACGAGATATCACACTTTCGTTTGCGAGTCTTCTTAATGACGAAACCTCATATCAGCGCCGTGTATCAGCATGTTTAACACCGTAGTTTCTAGTTGAAACACGAACCATGCGGCAATTTCAACGGAAATTGCCGCGTTTTAATGGCTCCCAACTGATCCTTCCATGCTGCATTACGCTAAGTAGCTTAATAATTAACTCCTATATGGAACTCGCACCGCAATAAAATTTATCGCAAATTAATTGAAAAATAATATTCTCGCGCGCTTCTCTCATTTACGCTCACGCCGTTCAAATTGCCGTTTAATGTACATATTGCTAAACAATTTATATATTGAATTCCCATTAGGCGGAACTTCAACGCAAGTTGATTTAACGGAGTTTATCTCCTCTGTCAACATTTGACACGCATTTTATAATATACGTATACCTATTTAAATAATTTTTTAGAATCACGGGCTAAGAAGAATAAAATAAATAAGTTTCCGTAGAAACAGTCCGTATATGACGCATGTTAATTTCGTGTTGAAAAATTTCAAGGTAACGGCTAATCTGAGAGCCAAATCGACAGAGGGATCACGCATTAATGAATTCCTATTTGTTTTACATAATAATATAATTTATATTCTGTCGCACACGAATGTCCATCTCTCACCTTGACCCGATTGCTTCATCTCGAATTTAACAATAAGTGCGAGACAACTGCGATTTTTCTCGTTTATTCATAAATCGTATATGACACCTACAAATTGACTGCTCATTATTTTACAACTTTAAAACGCACAGATTTATCCTCGCGCAATCGGAAATATTTGTTCACGCATTAATGGATAATATTTTTTATTGAGATTATTTCCATCTTTGTGGAGTTGTTTAGAGTAATTGTTTAAATCTAGACCTTTAACTATATACGATATATTTCTTTTGTATAGATAATAAGAATTAGGAAGAGAAATTTGGTAAATGACGAAATATACATATATCGACGCGTTTCGCATTCCTTGTATAATCAGTAACGTATGATCTGACCTAACAGTCGTAATAATGTAAATTAAATTTATGCGATACAATATTTATGCTAACTTGCGTCGAGCATATATAGAGATAATTTTCGCGTGCATGTAAAACATGGAAATCCATTCGAAATTATGCCGATTTTAATCGTTGAATTTAACCTTTTTTTCATCATGAATTTTTTGCGAATATTTCTGCTGTACCGTGCCGGTTATATCCTCGATCGAAATCCATTAAGGAAACGTGAGATGTCTTATCGAAGCTGCCCTCTCCCGCTCACGATCATTTGCCGCGACGAAGGCCGTAGAGCCGAGCTCTCGATAATATCGTTTAACACACGTGTGTAGATTTCATGGACGACTTACCTTGTAACTGCCAACCGCGTGCGCGCCATCGTAGATGTAGAGATGGTCATTGCAGTCTAACTGCAGCTGATCGAATCGGAGCATGAAACGTTGGAGGATGCTGTGAGTCTGGAAAGTAATGGCGCAATCGAGGTCTCTCTCATTTTGCGACGTAAGAACGGCGCCGTCTATCTTCCTATAGAGGTCCCGCAGGAAGTACTTCTTGCAGATATCGCTCATCTGGTCTGCAAGGAGAACGGAAATAGACAAATGTGAGAGTTAATCGATTCGACTTGTATTCACGTAGATGGCAATATAAACGATCCACGTTATTACTTGAATCATGTAAGCGTGAAAATAATATTTTATGTGTGATTATAAAAATTTTATGGTAGTTTTATTCAAATTAAAGTACGACTTGCTTCACACACACAGAGAGATGTAATGATTTATGAATCATAAACTAAGATAGAGATTTTTCTGTCAAATTTAACATCTTTTTTTTTTTTTTTTTTTTTTTTTTGCATATATATAATGCATATATTGGAAAGTAAGATTCGGGAAAAGTGATCCAGGATGAAAATTAGTGCAACTCGATATTTTCAAACAATATCAGGAGAACAAATTTTTAAGTATACGTTTCGATTGACTGCAACATGTTCTGTTTTACATTCTCATGGAACATGAAACGAACATGAAACACGCAATCGCACTTTTCCTCTATTACACGCGCGTTTAAAAAAAAAAAAAAAAAAAAAAAAAAATCACCCTACAAAGATGAAATTCACGTTTTCAGGGCGAAAAAAATGCCACTTTTGCGCACGGAGGACACACGGCCGTGTGAGCCACCGTACAAATAACCACAATGCTAGAATGCGCGATTGCAGCCAGCAGGATTTGCATTTAAAACGAATGATAACGAATGCGCGACGACAGTCGGCAGTCAACGCGTCGGGGAAATAAGTTACAGACGCACTTGGGGCCCGGGGGCTTGTGCCGGGACGTTATTGCGATATCGCTGCAGTTTCCCCCGGCATTATGCCATAACATATTTCGGAGCGGGCAACAGAGGTTGCAGTTCTAGAAGTTTGCGCGCATCTTCGTCTCTCTCACGGAGAATATCCTTCCTTTCTCTTCCCTTCTTCCTCTGCCCCCACCTGTTTCCCCTATCCCCATTACCATCCCTTTGCAGCTCTTCGCTCCGGCGGTAACATGGAGAAATTACTTACTCCCAAGACTGGGAGTTTGTGACGTATGCGTTTGTGCCGCCTAAAGTGCAATTGCGATGCGTTTTCGGTCGGGAGCGAATGCGCGCGCCAAATAAACACCTATGGTAAATCCGTACATTGCGCACGATCAATTACATGTAATAATTTACCAGCCGCTCTCCTTCCTTCCGCCCCTCGGTGCACGCACAATGCGAGATAGACGAGATACAATGAATTCTATTAAACGTGCGTGGTGTTAATATGAGCGCGAACACGTTATTAATGCGAATCGTTCGGTCATTACGTATGCTGTGCAAAATTATATTTGAGCGAAACATGGTGGCAAATTTGTTTCCAATAGATCTATATATATTTCGTGAAACTTGAAAAATTGCTTTTTCACATTTACGAGATTTGGATCAAATACTATATTAACACGGATCGTCTCTAGATCGTTTCGTATGAATTTGATTAAACAACACATTTGTGTTGTCTCGGCGGCACGTTTTTTTTTTTTTTTTTTTTTTTTTTTTTTTTTTTTTTTACGAGTAAATAAATGCGTTATGTCCAACTGCGAACTTGTGTCGCGACGAGTCAGTCGCGAAGAGTTGTTAACTTTTACTGCCACCGGTAAGAAATTTTACGAGTCTTTTTCACGTCTCGACGCCATCGTCCGCTTGTCGAACACGTACAGTGCGTTGCACATCTGGATGCGACGGTGAAGAGGGAAAAACGTGACTCGCCGTTAAGTAATGTATTATGTGCACACGCACAGGGGACATTCCCCTATATCGACGATATAGAGGTCATCCCGAGTCGATGTATGCTATTTTTTCCATATTATCGAGAGACAAACGTCGCTATTCTTGTACGATAAATTGAAAATGTATGTCTGATATAATTACGACATTAATTCCAACTTTATGCTAACTCGAACGTGTCGCCGGCAAGAACAGAATGCGCCATTAGCCGTTAAAATTAGAGCAAATTAAAGTTTTCAATTGTCTCAAATGTTCTGAATAAATAGCGGCGCGGAGAAAATTTCAGTGCTTGAAACTATGAAGATCCACAGATGTCTTTGTGCTGGGGCGCTAAACTAAATACAAAGTCTTTAAAGAGACTAAATCCGGAAACTTAGAGATCGGAAAAAGAAAAATTAAAACATACAAATCTTGGTCGAGTTTTGGAGAATACAATTTCTAGTAGAGGGCAGAGATCGGAATATCCGAGAGAGGAAACTATTTTGTCAGACAACTGTGAGTCAGCGAATTTAACGAATAAGTAACTCCATTATACCAGAAAGTTTCGATTTGCAAATTTCTCATACACCAAATTTACTAAAGATATAACGTATAAATCTCTCTTTGATTTTTAAAGACGATTATGATGTACAAACTTTGCAAAATTTTCTCAAATTTACTAACACAGATATAATGTCGATATAATTTTTTTAAATTAAATTCGCGTGTCTAGAAAAAATGGAAAATATAAAATTCTCTTTAAACTTTTAATATTTTTTCGGAAGGTCCTCTCCAAGGTGTATAATCATGTGTATAGATTTTTTTTTTAATTATATTTCTATCGAGGCATTCTATATATTTTCGCTGGATCCATTGAGAACGTTTACGTCGAAACGCTTGACCAACGTTCCCTCGGCTGAAAAACGATTACGTTTCTCAATGGGAAGCGCGTTTATTCAAATGAACATCGATCGACGACGGGCGTCCTGCCGCACTTAATCATTTACAGTTGCTCGGCGAAGAACCTAACCGCCGCGCCGATTCGTATGGCCGTTTAAATGCGCCACGTCTACGCTGTTATGGTGCTTAATGTCCATTCGGATCGGTCAAACGAACCGAATCGGAGTCGAATTATCGGTTCGACCGATCGGCAACCGATTGATTCGCGTGCACCGTCGAGATAAAATGGAGTCGACTCGATATACATCCACGATTTATTAACTTCGGTCTGCTGCATGCGACGAGATAAGGAGAAGGTACGCCAAATTCTCGATTACGCGCAGATTATCGGATTATAAACCTATAGGAGAAATTGTACTCTATCCCTCCGCGCAATTCGCCATGTAAATAATATATTTTTAATGCCGCGATAGCGATAAAACAGGGGTCAATAGAGTCATCGGCCGGCGCCGCTTCGAACGGACTGTTTTATATACTGCAATCTCAATTCTCTCGAGATTGTAGTATTAGAATTGCTTCGGCTACGAAAGAGAATTTTATATTATTATTTCTGTCCTATTTTTACGATGTATGTATTTAATTGATCTGTATCTGTTTACAAAGTAATATTATTTTCGCTTTGTTATATTTATCACTTAACAAGTGAAATGGAAAATGTATAGGTGCGCTGTAACATGATGCTGGATTGTTAACTTTGCAATTACATTGCCTTTGTAATGTATCTGATTGGTATAATTTATATTTCGCAAGAAAGGTTACTTGGAAATGTAATTAATTAATCATAATTATGCAATATCATATTCCAACTCTGAAATAATCAGCCTTGATTATTCTCAACAAAGCGCATATAATTCGATGAAATATCATGATATTCAGTCATAACCTTCGTGTCTTTTATCATCTCGTTGAAAAAAAATTTTACCGAGGTTATCATAGGAATCTTCGAAATAAACATGTAATATAAATCTGAATTATTATTGGCACCATTCTGTTAAAATAAATTTTTCAGGTAAACATAATTTTCATCTTCTTATTAAAAATGCTTTTTTTGGTTTTCATATTTTCAAAATATACCTATATATATATATCATATCGATATAAAATATTGTATAGAAAATGATGATTAAGAATATTAATGATAATTAAAAGAGTATTAAAATGCAAATTTTTCAACTCTTCTAAAAAACTAATAAATTCATAATGAGATTCGTGCTGCTTTTCTTACATACATATACCAACGGCGTATGGTTTAAATTTCTACGAAATTTTCACACAGAAGGTAGAAATGGCGCTCAGGAAAGCACGAAAAGATCAATCTATTCGATTCGGTCGAGCTTCTCCGCGACAATCTCACGATCGAGATTTCTTTGGCGTTGCCGATTCGTTCTAGGTGAGCGAGTTACGGGAACGAAAGAACAAAAATAAAAAGTCCATAACGAGACCGCTATGCAGGGTAAAGTGAGGAGGAGAGGAGGAGAGACGGGGCGCTAGCGCCCCGAACAAGAAACTCGATTGAAAAGTTTCCGCTCGCGGCTAGCGATAGTTTTCCGCATGGCGCGCATCTCGCGCAGCTGCCGATGGTCCGTTCGAGGTTCGAGGGCGAGAACATTTTCGAGGCGAGTCTCCCGCCAAGATTCTCGTAAAGATAAGAGCGCGCTATTTCCGCCGGCGGTCACGACCTCGGTATAAATAAGATACACGTACGCGAGGCGACGATCAGCGCCGTCAAAGTGCCACGTGCGCGTCGCACATCGCAATCGTCACACTGACTTCCTTCCGGTAGTTTCTTCGGCTGCAAATACCCGCCATTCCTAGAGATGAACCACTGATGTCGTACTTGCTTTTCCTCGCGAATTGAGACTTTTATCGTATAAAACGAAATAGAGTTGGCATCTTCCTAACCCTTAAACTACGTGTAAATAAAAGATTGAATATAAGATGAAAACGTAAAACGAAATTAATTATTTTTTATTCTTTGACGTTTTGCAGAATATGTCGAGGTAAATTACTTGTTCTATTACGTTTAACAGTCTGTATAAATATTGAAGGTAATTACTCTATCTATTGAGGAAAAGTAAGAAATGCACGCAAAAATTTAATTTCAACTTGAAATTGACAAAGATGAAGAGAGAGAGAGAGAGAGAGAGAGAGAAATTATCTATTTACTCATTTTTAAAACTTAATTAGTTGAAATCGTTTAATGTTAAATATCTTCAGAATTATATTTTTGTCTTCAAATATTTGCTAAGAAATATCCGCGTGACTTGAAATTCGTGAAAAATCTTATAGATGATATCGTCATAAAATGAGATTACATTATCGTAAATTTGTGCGAAATTAAAACTGTTTAAAAAAAAAATCACGCGCAAAAAAAATTAATCAACAAGTAGCGAGAGTTTCCTGAAACTGGCGAAACTAAAGCTAACGATTAACTCTGGGATATTAAACGATACTGTAATTTTTACCCATTTTACAACAAAGTTACCCCTCAATCTAACTCTATCCAATATAACGCGGTTGATGCACTGTAAGAAACTTTAATATAGAGTATTTCGTTCCTAATAATTTGACTTGTAATCGTCTATTACTAAATTTATACATCGTTAAATTGGTCGCGCACGCGAGAATAATCTCGCGTGGTTTATACATGTTTTACGTGAACTGCAAAAAATTGTTTCATTTTTAAACATTACTGCACTGTTACTGCCTATTAATACGCCCTCACCAGCTCACCTATAATCACTTAGAAATAAATGACTATTTGATCGTGACGCATCGATTCTTCGATCTGTCATTTAGTAGATCGATGTCGTGCAATGTCATCGCAAAGTTTTGAATTTTACGTAAAGTCGCGTGCAAGACGAGCCAAACAGCGAGCAAAGAAAATAAAAGGCGGAAAGGAGAAAGAAAGAGCGAATATAGGAAGAGAGGAAGAAAGAAGAAGGAAGGACGGTCGGAGAGAGACGAACGACGCCGAGAGGGAAGGAGGAGACCCTTTGGTTACGATGGTGCGCGTCGGCCCTACGTCGACCCTCCGGCAACCACCCCTTCTCGTATGCCACCATCCAATGCGACCCTCCCTCTTGTACCCGGCCTCGCCCTCCACCACCTCGTCCTTGATTCTCTCTCTCTCTCTCTCTCTCTCTCTCTCTCTCTCTCTCTCTCGCTCGCTCGCTCTTTCGCTCCCTCTCCTCATGGCTCTATCCGTCTCTCTCCCTCTCACTTCTGGCACGATGTAAGCCCGTTCCGTCGATCAATATTACTCTCTTCGAGCCGCACCACGGCTCGTCTGAACGCCAACCGAGCGCTATCATATTAAGTTCCGAGCACTTTGCTCCGAGCACTTGAAGAAGCAGCGGCACATCGCGAAAGTTTTCTCGCGCGAATACGCCGTGAGCGAGAGATATTATCTGTATCTCTCCCTTACGACAGAGATCGCGTCGCCGTTTTTATGCTCATACGTGGCTTCTATCCATTTTCTTCTGGAGCTGAGGTGAATGTAAATTTTTATTCGACATATTCTACGTCGCTCTCATCGCCGGGAAAATCTTGCCTCCCATGAGAATCTGCCACGATGAGCGTAAAAAAAATTTTTGTCCAAAATAAGTTTACGAATTAGATGTTGTTGTCTAATTAAAACAAACTCTGGGAGGAGTATTTTATCTCGTTTTCAAACAGAAAGGATGACATGAAATTAATTTTAAATGAATTTTTGTAATTAATGAATCCAAAAATGCAATTAATATACATTATATCTCCCTGACAGTTGAGTTTTCACCAAACGGTATAAAGTCTGTATTCCAGGTCACACAATATTATTTTTGTTAGTGTAATCGATTCTTGTTCGCGTTGGCGCCAAAAAAAAAGCACGCGCACGCGCGCACTTTATCGGAAGCACTCCTCAAAGTTTTCCTCGACAATACGATTTTATCCAGCGGGAAATAAAGAGTCGTCCCCAGGAACAATATTATCGGCGCACATAACGCGGACGCTCTAAAAGTTTACCTGATGGGGCCACAACCAGGCACGTTCCGTATGAATGGCCTCCGTCGCGCCTTCGAGTCATCGACCTAATCCACCGTACATGCCGAAAGAAAGTTTTAGTGATACGGGTGAAATAGTACGCAGGGCATTCATGAACAAGTTTCCTTTTCCTTCTTCTTCTCCTTTATTTTTAATGCGATTTCCCGAGAAACTTTGTTATATGTCGCGCTATCAAACAACACTACACTTTACTATTCTTAAAAAAGATGTTTCAAAACTTTATGTGTCATATTTTTGTGGATTAAGCTTTGTCTTAAGTAACATACAATAATAATAATAGTAGCATCTAATCTTGCAAAAAAAATTAAATTTTAAACTAAAATTTATTAAAACTGTCCGGTAAATCCTTTTTTATCAGTTTTAGAGAAAAGAGATATATATATATATATATATATATATATATATCTCTCCATGATTAAGCCAGGTTAAAGTACTCAGACGTGCTATAGAAATATTTCGGCGTTATTCACGAGGCACATTTATCGCATCCGTGAATTCGTGACGAATTGGTCGCTGCGCTATAGATCGAATGTTTTATCGACTATAAAATACTAAAATCTCGATCGTGATGCGACGCCGGAATTCGCGTTTAATGAAATCGCGGAGAGGTCATAGGAGAAAGGATCGCGATCATAAAAATTCCTCCTCGCCGCAGGCGGCTACCGGACGGAATTATGTCTAGCACAATGGCGTCCGGTAAAAAGGGAAAACGATACCACCCATGT